>NC_072832.1:25980000-26115000 GCF_027744805.1 Dunckerocampus dactyliophorus | reverse complement strand
CTGGATTGAACACTTAGCATGTTAGCTTGAAGAGAGAAGTGGAGGGTTCTGGAGATGAATCACTTTTATTGCAAATGTTGATCCAAAATTGGAGGTGAATGTCAATGTCAAGCTAGCAGTAGGGTTTGGAGGGGGGGGGGGCAGCGAGCCGTGTGTTAAAAATCGTCATTTTTATGGGCATATCAATCCCTCGTGTTTTTTTGCTATTTGAATAGCGAGGATCTACTGTGCGTTGCTTGATTTCTTGCTATATTGAACATCTCTGAACATGAACAACACAAAGGAGAATGTTTCTGTGGCGTCTCCCAACCTCAACCGGTTCAGCAGGACTGAAGCGTCAAAACGTCTGCTCTTTTTGCAAAAGTCCATGCATGCACTGCACATCATGAAAACACAAGCTCCTCCCTGGCGGAGGTAATCTGTGCGTGGGTGCAGGATGATTCTGCCCAATCGGGAGGCAGAGAATGTCGCTGACATTCTGAGTGGCAACAATGGCGTTGTGCTGCTGGCAGGCAGCCTGAGAAAGCCAAGCGTGACCAATTTGATTCTTCTTCATCCTCCTCATCCTCTCCCCTTCTCCCCCCTCAGCGCTCCGGGTTCTGGGCCCATGTTCCGCTCCACCACCGTGGCAGTCGACCCGGCGAGTCAAAGCAATCGGCACCTAATAGAGAACTGGGCCGACATCCATCCGAGCAGCAGCACTCTGGGGACCAGTAAGAGCTGAGATCCACTTAACACCGCAGCGCTGGATGCTTCCATAGTTGATGAGTAGCTTTGCATGACCACCTCATCCTGCCGCACGTGCTCAGGAGCCACACTCATCACGCATTCACACTCACTCACATCATCAAGTTCTACTGGGCTCTCGGGATGTCTTCCACTACGGATGTTCATCGTCACATCCGATTCCTTAGATTTTGCCCAAGGCTGACTAATATGGCGATGCGGACAAATAAACACGTCCCATTTGCAACTTTTCCCACCTCAAACAACACTACTATCACAGCTAAAACACTCAGATCAAGAAATGAACAGAGTAGTACCTTCGTTTGTTTAGTGAAGTGGAAAGAAAGACCAGCAAACACCCCGGGAACATGGTCGCTGTCGGCACACATCGGAAAAATACATCAAACAGGAACAACATGGCTTGAAACACAACAAGTTGCCAAAACTCTCAGTTAGCAACCTCATTTCTTGCATTCGCAGACAGGATATAAAATGACGTTGGCGTACAAGCCTTACCTGGCTGAAATGACAATCAATGACGTTCAGTGGTAATCAGTGACGATCAGTGATGCTGCTGGTGTGATACGGAAGTTGCGCTTCACGGGTGGGAATCGGCCTATCGCGTATCAGCTCTAAAAGAAGCACTATTCATTCTTCACAGAGACTGAGTCACCGACGCCTGGATGCTTTATTTGGCTCGACAAAAACAGACGTATTTTTGGCAATCATGAAAACCAGGGTGTATCCGCTGTAGTAGAAAAAAATGAAAGTGTTGGGAATTAATATTAAAATCGGAACGCGTTAAAGGAAAAGTACACTTTTTTTGGTATTTTTGCCAATCATCCAACAATCCTTATGTGGAACATGAACACACATGTTTTTCTCTTTTCTAAAGATTAAAAACAGCTAATAAGAGGCGGCTAAGAATGCCCATAATGGAACGCACCTATCCTGCCTATAAAACCTTCTAAAAAAACCTCCAAAAACTGGCAACAACGCTCCATTTACATAATGTCGCCCGCATATTAACCAAGCTACAGCGACATTGTTATTATTATTGTTACTAGCATTGTTACGACCAAGAACTACGTTGCTGGCGTTGTGATGCCACACCACACCACACCGGCTGGCAACGAGCTTCACCACACACTCGCTCACAACGCCTCAGGCCACTAGCGAAAGGTTACGCTACATTCTGGAGCTGCCGACGCCGCTGCTGCTGTGTTTTTGGTTTTTGAGTTTGGAAAAGTCAACGCTAGGTGTAGCGTTCCTTTCTGTGTTGCTATGTGAATTCAATGCACTCAGGAAGGAAGTTCCGCTAATGCTTCAAATGAGCAAAATGCTGTAAGTATGAATGTACCTGTTACAAACTCACAGATGGATATAAGCCATAAAACCTTGCTGGGGGTGTTTTAATAGCGGCCCTTCTAGGCGGAATAGGTGTGTCCCATTACGTGCATTTATTAGCTGCCTCTTTGTATCTGCTTTTTCTGAAAGGTGTGTGTTTATGGCTCACATAAGGAGTGTGGATGATGGGTAAAATTCCCAAAAAAGTGCACTTTTCCTTGAAATGATGATCAAAAGCAAGCATTATTGAGTCTGTGGAATGTTGATAGTTCTTGTATTGCATAACGTGGCTACCTTGTAAAGTGCTCAGCGGGAAGAAATAAAAGTTAACAATGAGATGTCTTTAGTGGGAAGTTCCGTGTGTCAAGACTTGAAAAAGAGTGGAAATAAAAGGAAATGGAGCGCATCATCAGCGGGTGTGTTCAAGAAAAACATCACATGGATAAAGTTTTCCTCTTCTCCTTTCGCAGTTGAGACGGAAGGAAAAGTTGATTGGAATCGCAGCCTCTCAGAGCGCTTCAAGCACTTTTAAATGCGCGCCACCAATTTAACAGGAGTATATTTGGATAGACACATCAGTAAATGACTATTCTAAGAGCATCACTCAAGACTTGTATAAATCTTCCGCCTTGCTGACTTGTAGACAAATGAACGTCTGGCATGCATGCAGCGCTACAAAATGGATGTTACATATCAAAATAAAACCCACTTTGAAGTAAGCCGCACATTCATCACTTCGCTTATTTATTCTCAAGTCCATCCCACGCCCATAAATCACATTCTGATGTGTTATGAGCAACAAAAGAGTGATGGTGAGCAGCCAGAATGCTGAATTGATGCGCAAGGAGCCTAAAATGATCTCATCCTCTTCTGCATGCTCGCCTCTTCATCTCCATCTTGTCAGAATAATTCAGCTTTTTTTTTGTTTTGTTTTGGGTTTTTTTTTACATGGAAATCTTTTAATCCTCTGTGTTCTTCTTCTCCCATTGCAGAACCCCAAACCTCGTTCATCGTCCCTCTGGATGCTGCCATAGGAAGCAGACTCCTGAGCGACGCAAGGTGGCCGTACCAGCAGCTGGACGCGGCCACCGTTAGATCTGGTGACATCACGAGGAAAACCGCTAATGACACTAAGTTCCCTTGGGCCTCCGGTTTCTTAAGCAACACGGTTGGACCCACTAACATCCCGGACATCGCTAACGGCTCCAATGACAGCCTGGAGGGCAACAAAAGCTCCGTCCCCAGCAGAGGGCGCCCTGTGTGCTTCTCGCTGCCCAAGAGGAGTTGTGTGCTTCTGCACCAGTCGGCTGCCGTCTTCATCCAAGCTGCACGGGGTTCAGGTGAGACGACGCAAGAAAGAGGCAAAGAATGTGGTGATGATCTGGCCACAAAGGCGGATCAGAAGATGAAAGCCAAGCTCTCTTTGTGCAATGACCCTGAGACTCGAGCACAGGTCCATGCGGGGGGCGGGACTGGGTCCCAGGAGAGTGGAAGCCAACCAACAGATGGCAAGGAACCTGGAACTGAAGGCATTGGTGAAAGTGCTACAGAAGCCCAAGTTATTGGTGGCGTTGGTGCTGGAGCTGAAGATAGTGGTGAAAGTAGGACTGGAGCATCTCTTCATGTGACCAGTGGGGTACCAGAACCGCCTTCTGACAGCTGTGATGGACATCCTTCGGACACTGCCAGGCACCTCCACCAACTTCAACCCCAAGACTTTTGGAACTATCAACAACAATCCGCTTGCTCGCCTCCGGGTCGGCCCGAAGAACCATTCTGTCCCGTATTGAGCAGAGACGGAAGCCGCGTCCTCCTGTGGCCCTCGGAGATGGTCAGCTACACCAAGACGTCGCCCTCGCTCTCCTACAGCGTCAACCCGCTGCTGTACGACTTCCGAGCCCACAGCAGGCCCAGAGGGGGCGGGGCTGAAGGGAAAGCGGGGGAGAGAATAAAGCCATCAGTGATCAAACAAGCCGACTGCCAACAGAGGCGGGAAGACGCGGGGGGAGGCAGGGAGGTGAAGTTAGATGAAAGCCAGGACGAGGATGAAGGAGGACAGGCGGGAAATCCTTTGGAATATGGAGGCCGATGCAAAGGCGGTGGCACAGTTCCGGATGGCGATGATAGCGCTTTAAAATTCGCCTCCGCGGATTGCCACTTCACGAAACTTGGGAAGAGGAGGAGGAGGAAGAGGAGAGGAGGGGTGAGGAGGGGGATGAGGAGGAGGGGGAGGAGGAAAAGAGGAGAGGAGATAAACAGTAAAAAGCGGGAAAGAGGGAGGCGGGGGATAATAAGGGGTCTCGGTGAGAATCAGATTGCCAGGCGTAAAAGAGATGGCGCTGAAACAGAAGAGAAGCGAGAAAAGCGGCCATTAAGTCGTCTTGGGCTGCTCGGAGGCCCCGAAAACAGGATGAGGGGGGAGGAGAGACGGATGAGAGGAGATGAGGCCGAGGGCGAGGCGGCAGACAGAGCGGAGCTATTAAGCCATCTTCCCGTGAATCGGTGTAATCGCTGGAAGCAGCTGAGCGATGTGCAGGTGAACACGGGGGCCGGCCTACATCAATCCCAGCAATCAGCCTGCGGGTGGGGTCCCGGGCTCACAAAGCTCCTCTGCGGGGGTGCAGCATGTAACACCGCGATTAGTCCCATTCCCGGCTCTGCTGCACAGACGCCATGCTGCTCCGCAATTACGGCCGATGCGGAGACGGGGCGCAAACATCAAGCGGGAGATGAGGAAGGGCGGGAAGATGAGGAGCGCTGGATTCTGAGGGAGGTAAGAGCTCAGGAATCAAGCATGTGCGAGGCGGCGATCGACGGCGTCTCATCTCCCCGCCAAGCGTGCCAGCGCCAAATCCATCTTGCTCCTTCTCTGCGTGGGGAAACAGCATGTGATCCGGCGATTAGCCCGGCCCCCCTTTCCTTTAGAGACACAGCGTGTGCTCAAAGACAAACGTTAGCGGCGGGACATCATCTCATGTTTGAGCCGCGCTGCTCGCCACAAAAGACGGAAAACGAGGTGAGTGGCAGATCAGGTCGCACAAACACACAAACCCTCGCTGGTGAGGCCACTCCACAGGAAGCGAGAGCGGCGGCCGGTGGCGGCAAGAGGAAGTTGACGGAGTGTGGCGAAGCAACGTCACGGAAGGAAGCCAAAAGAGGACAGAGACAAGCGCGAAGCATCGCTGTAGTCGCTTTAGACTTCTCCTGTAACCCCGACACACATGACAGCACACAGGCGGGTGAAGCCAGCAGCAAGGAGGCGGAGCCAAACCTCCTTTCACCTGACAGGACAAACCAAAGTCACCTTCAAACCCACCAAGATGGCTGCGACCCTGGTCGGCTAAGTTCAAGTGGACCAGACCATCACACCTGGGTCGCACCTCACGGGCGCCGTTGTGAAAATGTTCAAAGCGTCGATGACCATGAACGCCACGCACCTGTTGACCCGCCCCCTGATGACATCACGTCGGCACTCATGGACGAGCATGGCGCATGTGAAGGCAAACACGACCACAGCGTCGCGAGTCAGGGTGATGCCATCACGCCTCCTAGTGGCCACGATGGCAGTCAGCGCTGCCATGTGGGTGAGAAGGACACCACGGCGGCGGATGTTGTCTCAAAGGAGAACAGGCAGACGAGGAGGAGGTCTCGTCTCCCCCATAACTTACCCCCTGGCTGCCTCCCCCTCCAGGCTCCTCCTCTTCTCATCCCGCCCTCCTCCTCATCCTCGTTCTCCTTCCATCACACCATCATCCAACACCACCTCTCCCTTCTGCCGCCACCTCTGCCCATCCCCTCCTACCCGCATCTGTTGCCACCCTTTGCCCCTTACCCCCTCAGCTTGAACCCTCCTCCTGGTCCTCCACCACCACCCATTCCTCCATCTTTCTATGCCCCGCCACCCATCCGTCTCCTGGATGTGGCGGCTGCGTATCCCCTGGCGGCGGAGTTTCATCCCGTGGTGAATCGCCATCCTCCTTTGTTGGTCCCGCCCCACCCCGCAGCCCTGCCCCTGCAGGTGTTGTTCTGAGAGGGGGTGTTTGAACACATCCAGGAAGACCAGATGGGGCTCAGGAGGTAGAGCGGGCCGCCCAGCAACCAGAGGGTTCTCGGTTCGAATCCCGCTCACAGCTGCTGTGTTGGGTTGGGTTAAATGCATAAAGGAATTTCACTGTACGTTGTACACGTGACAGAATAAAGATCTTTCTTTCTTAATTATCTTCATCAGTGGCTCCTAATGAGTCTCAGGTGCTGTGCCAGTGGAGGGCGGCGGTGCTGATGCACAGCTGTGCTGCTTTGCCTTCACACTTCAATCAGTTTGCAATTTAAAGCCGCACGTGTTGGACTTTTACATTCAAACCTCTCTCATGGGCTGAAATGTTTGACGTTTGTGTAGAAGTCTTATTAGTCCACCGCAAGCTTTGTTGGGGGTGTTTCTTAAGCAGGAGGTCACGTGACACAATAAGTGTCTTGATATCAGGATATCAGGAATTTAATGGTATCAATGGAAGAATCACAATGGCTCCGCCCATCTGTTCATCCTCCTCCATGAACGAGGAAGTAGTCTGCTAGCGAAAGTGAGAAGGTCATGTCTGGTTGTCCACAGTTAATAGTTGAGCCTTGGCGGAGGTCTCATTTATAAATATGTGGTAATACACGTCAAATTCAGAACAGAAGTTCATATACGATCATAAGTCAGAAGCGCCCATGTAGCGCCAGCGTGACGGCCAGGCTCAAGGCCCGACCGTGACTCAGATTCATCTTTCATGATCAAGCATTACCAGACATTTTATACTTTCAAACGCCTTTAATAAGCGTGTGGGGCATATTTGGGGTTAGCTTGCTAGCTTTAGCACAATGGCAATGCAAGAGAGACGGGGTCACTTTTATTGCAAATGTTGGTTGCGGTTGGGGTTAAGGGTTGGGGGGAGCGAGCCATGTGTCGAAAATAGGCATTTTTATGGCCGTATCAATTACTCATACAGTATTTCGCCATTCAGGTGTGGTCTTGGACGTAAAAGCGGGGGTCTACTGTACATGATGATTATACACGTAGCATTGCATTGCATAACACATCTAATGGTGGATCAGACACATATGAAACATCATCGTTCCAAGTGAATCAAATGAATCAAACACGCAATCAATAATGTATAGATACTGTAGCTATAGACCATATTGACTTTAAACATTAGGTTTAACCTGTGAGGACATTTTTATTTGCTGCTCTAAAAATACCAAGATGGTGAAGTTCACATTGTGACTCATGCAGTACAATTTCTCATGTCTGTGGACCTTGTGTGCTGACTCTTTGCACTTTACCCTCATACACTCTCATACTCGCTCATACACTACATACTCTCATACACTCTCATACTCCACATACATTACATACCCTCATACACTCTCATAAACTCTCATAAACTACATACTGTCATAAACTTTACATACTCTCATACACTCTCATATGCTACATACACCGAAGGACCCGTTTTGACCCAAATGGAACAAACCTTGAAATAGTTACTGAGAGAAAGTTGGCTGGTTTAGTGGTGATACTATGCATGCCGATACAGTAGTGTATAAGCAGTACACCAAAAGCGTAAGGTTGTTACATTACTGCTAAAGTGCTTTGAATATGCATGCTAATAATAATGCCCTGCGTCAAACTGAGAGATGTTTTTAATACTGTAGGGTGATCAGTGCCTCCCGAATTCCGTACAACAAATTTCAGCTAGCCAGCGTACACGTGCAGTCGTATGCCAGTTACCAATGTTGATCCTGGAACACACTGTTTACTTGGAAAAATCCATGCTTGCAATATTAGTGCTAGCTCTACAGTACCGTACCAGCTTTTTCTCATTCATTTGTTCCAAAAGGTCCAATAAAAACTTAAACATATGAAAACCAAGACAAATTTTCCCGTAGGAAATCACGTAAATCCAATTAATCTGTTCCAGACACCCAAAAATATGAAAAAACAAACATTTTATAGAGCATAAATATAGTTTCACATGCAGAAAGCAATGTGAAATCTAAATGAGGAATGGATGGAACTTATTGTTGATGCAGACTTCCTTCCTGTACATCCTGGCGAGATTGAATTGAATAATGTTTCTCACCTTCTTTATCAAAGTGCTGGCACTCACAACTTCTCTGGCCCCATGGTGGGTTATTTTGCAGTCACACTCAATTTTTTAAAAAAAGCACGGACAGTGGATGAGCAACGCATAGGGTGCTTTGTTTGGGCACTCAACTCCGCGGCAACGAGACGGTCAGGGCAAACAGACCAGTTTGTTACGTGAGAACCAAGGAAACATTTGGGTGAAAATTTACGATACAAACCAAACCATAGGAAAATGAAAACGTTTGACTGTACACGTATAAATATAGTAGTATTGTTAAATGAATAGCTCTCTGACAGCCTCCATCGAAGCCAAGGCAGAACGTGATTAGCTGGCGTACCTAATGAAATGGCTGTGGGTGTACGCTGAAGGCCAGGCTGTGCAGAACTTTCCAGAAAGTCACGTCTGACTGGAGAACAAGAAATCCACGATGTTCGATTCCACCCAGCCTGCTCACTCCCGCCCGCCACCCCCCAGAGTAAACATGCTGATGGTGCAGCAGATGCTGAGTATTTTGGGCGGGTTGCCATGGTGACACTGAGGTACACGACACACAGTGTGTTCATTTTGTGTCAATTAGAAACGAAAACAGCCTGGCTGTATTTTTGTAGACAAGCCTCAGTTGAATGAGGTTGACTTTTTCTACTTTGTGCCGACGCCACTTAGGATGAAAACTTCCACTGACTTTAATTTCAAGAAATACAACTTTTATTTAGGAATATTTGCTTTCTTATTGTGGAATAGCTCACTTGTGATTGAAATGACAAATGGAAATACATGAAATAAATCAACAAAGTTGACATCAAAGTGTCCTGCCTCCTTTTGAAAGAGAAAAGCAACACCTGAAAACGTTTCTTTTGATGGACATTTCAAGTCCTTTTTCAAGCTGAAATGACACACAGCACACGTGCACGCACATCAGACCACGTGCAAAGCAAAACAACACTTGGTAGAGGTGGGGGGGGGGGACATTGGCACACACTCAAATGTTATTAAATAATATTCAAATCCAACGTCCAACATGCTATTAACTATTAACACGGGCTGTGGCTAACTTACCAAAACACCACGTGTGGAGTGACGGCAGAGACGGCCAATCACATGCTAGCAAAAAATAAAATTGCCTGAGCCAATCAGAAAGGAAAATGGGAGAGGTTTTCCGCTTGGTCCTAGTGCTTGCTCCGTAATCGGTCACAGATTTTCGCCATTGGTTTGGAGCAATTCTTTCAAACAGAAATGACATTCCCAAAATCCAAATAACATGTACAAACCTCCAAACAGCCTGGAAATTGTTCAAAAAAATTCTTATTCATTTCATCAAATTATATGTTTTAGTATGTCTCAAAGTCCTAGACCATCTTTGCAAATGGGTAAGTCCAGGTAGCTACAGCTAGCCTGCATTTAGCACAATTTCCAATTGAAGAGATCTTGTTGATGTAAACCAGGGGTCACCAACGTTTTTTCTTGCGAGAGCTACTTTTAGAAAATTAAAATGGCCACGAGCTACTCATTTTTGTAGAAATGATTTTCATAGCTTATTTCAACCCAAACAGATCAAATATGCTTGTTTTACCAGAACATTCACAAAATGCTGGTATCCACAACTCACATTTTATGTTTCACAATACTTTTCTTTCTAGTGTTCTCACATTATGAACTGAAAACCTGAATAAAAAGCAGGCTTGCGAGCACCTCGTATG
Source organism: Dunckerocampus dactyliophorus (assembly GCF_027744805.1). Taxonomy (NCBI): domain Eukaryota; kingdom Metazoa; phylum Chordata; class Actinopteri; order Syngnathiformes; family Syngnathidae; genus Dunckerocampus; species Dunckerocampus dactyliophorus. The sequence continues at coordinate 26,105,102 of NC_072832.1, read as the reverse complement.
GTCGTTAGGGGCTACCTGGTGTCTGCGGGCACCACGTTGGTGACCCCTGATGTAAACTGATTGTGGATTCTCAGGTTGTACCATTTCATTACCTCCGCCAAGCACAGTGCAAATGCCAAGAGAGGGAGGGTGAGGCTAGTGACCAGGGAAGAAGTGTCAGCCGTGAAACTCCAGCTTTATTTGCAGTACTGTAGGCAACATCATTTTCCTAGTTTCCTAGCAGGTGGGTTTGCCTGGGACCACTTCACAAAGTCAGCGATCACTGTCCTGTACTCCACCTCCTTTCCATCTCTGATGCACCCAACCACTGCAGAGTCATCAGAGAACTTCCGCAGGTGGCGGGACCCAGAGCTGTACTGGAAATCAGGGGTGTACAGAGTGAACAGGAATGGAGACAGGACAGTCCCCTGTGGTGCCCCTACACTACTGACCACAGTATCAGACAGGGAGCTCCACAGCCACACAAACTGGGGCCGGTCAGACAGGTCATCAGTAATCCAGGAGAGGGTGGATGGGCTGACACCTGTGAAGCATGCGTGAACGGTTATGGCAGCGATATGAGCTTTTGCAAGTGAGTTATAGTTTTGTAGGACTGTTTGGCCAAATGATGTAGAGTTTCGAAAATGTCATTTCTGTTTCAAGAAATGAGCCAAACCAATGGAGGAAAACTGTAATAAAGCGTAGCATTGTTTTGGGACGGTAAAAACCAAAAGTACAGGTGACACGTCCACTGGCCCTTTAAGAAGAATTGCATGGTGGGAAGGTGAGTGTCTCTCTTCCCTCGCTCGTCTGTCTGCACCGCCCATTGTTCTCTGCGTCCTGACGCGTCTCCTTCGTGCCGCCCCGCGTGTCTCCTGCGTCATTGCTAGCTTGCTAGCTTGTAAATGAATCTTCGGTTCAAAGGACCGCATCAATATGTTTTAACAAGGATCCAACAACGCCACAGTACAGCGGAACGGCACCAGGACGAAAAGGCGCGGTCACAGGAGAAGAAATACGAGTGAGTGAGTTAATAATTTCTTGTGTCCTACCTGTAGGTTGATCATTAAAATTCAAACGAAGCTTTGAACGTCCTTGAAATGTGAGAAAATGTTCATGCCTGTCTGAGAAAAGTGTATAACGTGTTTGGTGAGGGGCTTTACAGCCTTATCACATAAGCAAATCATTGTAAAAACATGGAGTTGGTTACTTAGCACATTTCACTTATTTTGGGAACCTATCCCCCGCGATGTATTTGCATTTGACCATAAGGGGCATTTTCTAAGGGAAATTCCTTTTGTGTTCAATGAAAAACTACAGTAGATGATGTAAGAATATGTAAATAATAAATACATAAAATAACATTCCATCCGCACATAACCATGTAACCATGTGTGCACGCACACACACACACTGACCGTGGGCTAATCAGATGCTTTTGGGGGTTGGTGTGGGGGCGGGGGGGTCATCAGACAGCTGTGACCATGTTAAATGACTAAAACAGCAGAAGAAGCCAACGTGTTCAACACCTGGGGCTTTCAGTGTGTGTGTGTGTTTATTAGCGAATCAATGCTTCTCAGCCATTTTGCTTGAGTGACCTTTAAAAGGTGCAACAAAACAAACGTGTGACATTCGAACATGAATGCTTGGAATCAGACTGGCAGCTTCTACCCGATCTTTCTTTTTATTGGATTTAACTGGATTGACTTTGCAAACAAAATGTCATATTTGTCTTCTTGCACGCACACACACACAAAGAAACAGAAGAGTGTCATTCTCTTTGGGCTTGATGAGGAAGAACATTGGATTGATGGGAGGGGCTGTCAGCCTGCCTGCGTGCCTGGGAGGTGAGTCTCTTCACACAAAGACGAATGCGCATGGTACAGTATTACCATTAAAGGCACTTCTGGGTTTACAAGGTTTCCTGGTTATACGAGGCACGCACATAAATGACTTAAAAGCGCCCTCTCCACCCAAGCGGTTGCTTACATACACGTGGTGGAAGAAAACATACTAGCCTCCTCTCTCCTTGCCGGCCTGCCAGCCTTCATCGTGTCTCCCAGGCACAACGCAGACGACACCAATGGCAGTGCGCCAAAGAAAAGGAAGTGAAGCCAGATATCACCAAAAATGCTCCCAAAGTAGAGAAACGCCGATCAACCTTGTTTGTCTGTATGTGCCCTGCCATTGGCTGGCCACCAGTCCAGGGTGTACCCCGCCTGTCGCCCGAAGTCAGCTGGAATAGGCTCCAGCATGCCCCCACCATCCTAATGAGGATAAGCGGCATCGAAGATGGATGGATGGAAAAAAGGATAAACATGGGGGGAAAAAACGAATGTAAAAAATGTTACAAACACATTTATAAAAATAAAAAAGGATAAAGAATATGTAAAAATATGTAAAACAAAAGAGTTTTATTTTAACTTTAAAATAAAAATACAGAAATAGGAAAACAAATGTTAAAAATGAATATATTAAAATAAATAACCAAAAATAAATCCAAATAAAAAGGATAAAGGTGGGAAAAAAACCCAATTTCGATTAAAAAATACAAAAAATCGAAAGAAAGGAAGAAAGATCACAAAAAATATCACAACAAATAAACAAGATAAATAAAAATAAAGAATAAAAATAAAGATGGTATCATTGAAGACTTCTGAAACAGCTTTTATTACTGTTTCGTTGAATTTTGTATTTTATATTTTTCTGACTGCATTTAATATGTTCTTCATGTGTTGTGCGTACAGTTTTAGGTGTTCATTTCGGTACAAGCGCCCACTTACACTAAAAATGGACTTACAGCACGTCGAAGGTACAGAAGTTGAGTAAAGGAAAAGGCACACTCACACTCACACACCTCACTGTTTGAACCCAGACCCGACCACCTGCAGCAGCTATTTGTGTACAGCACCGGTGTCAAACTCAAGGCCCGGGGGCCAGCGTTGGCCCGCCATATCATTTTATGTGCCCCACGAAAGCCTTGAAATAATGTATGTCAAAAGGATACTTATTATGTTATTAATATTAATTTTGTCTTTACTTTTTTAAGCTTTATTTTTTATTATTTTACTTTTATACTTTTGTAAAATGATATTTTCTGTATATTATTATATTTTTATGTCTATGCTGTATGCTGTAATTTCATATTTTTTTTACTTAAGATAAATATATTTAAATAAGTAAACATTTAAGTATTTAAAACATATTTTTACAATAATGTAATAAACATTTACCGTTACATTTACAATAAATAATAACATAATATATTAAAGTAAGAACAAAATTAATATTACTAACAAAAACAACTTCAAAAAGACAATCTTTCTTGCTAAATGTATTTGTCGTCAATATTGACAGAAGAGCTTCTATTTTTTTGTTGTCATCCAATTTAAAATGACTATTTTGTATCAGATATTAATGAAAAATGAATGTAAGTTCACACAAAACTGAGACAAGGAGTCAACCTTCAGCGGTCAGCTGACGGGAAGCTGCCCATCACTCAGTTGAGTGCGCGCGTTTGATGCTCCTTGGGCACCGTGACCCATTTCTCCCATCAAAGGTCTCACAGCAAAGGTCTTATTGCTCCCTGCGGTTTCTGCTCCCTGACTCTCCACTTCCTGCAGGAGGAATCTGCCTCGTGTGGTTTCCCGACACGGAGACATGGAAAGCGTGTCGGTGCACCGCACACAATCATCCACCGTGCAGCGTTAATGCAGCCTAATGCTTACAAAGTGCTGCCTTAGCGTCTTAACAACTTCTTCTCACAGCAAGTTGAGCTGGAGAAGAGTTGGAAAACAAAACAATGAAACGTCAAAGCCAATCCGCCCCGGAAACGCCATCGGTTGTGCACATGCATGAAACCTGCGCCACTCCATCCTTTAGCAAATTTTTACGACAGCGCTTCTGCGACGTCACGTGCTGTGGTAGTTATTTTTTTAAATGTATGAACATAAATGATCAATAACCATACTTCATATATGTAATCTATTGGGAGGTTATTTTATCAGTGACCTGTTAAAAGACTTGTTAGCATGCGGATGTTTTTATCGTCGTATGACATCCACCAAGAATGAGCTACGTAAAACCTTACGCAATGCACGCACCGCAGACGTAAACGTCATTTCGCGTTATGTATAACATATGTAAATAAGCAGAATAAATCACATAAATGCAGTGATATTTGAATGTAAACAACCATAAGCAGAGTGCAATGATGGATTCATCTCAAGGATTCAGATAGAGTGTTTTTTTATGTACAGTAAGTATATTGCTGCCGTAAAGTAGATCGACGGATGTAGACGTGTTCTGCACATGCGTAGGCACCACCGTCATGCCGTCACGCCGTCACGCCTCCCTGGCAGCACGAAAGCTGCCAAAGCGGCACCTTTTCATTCCTAAAGCATCTTTTTCTCGAAGCTCTGACATGTCAAGCGGAAAAAAGCTCCTAATATCCTTAAAGATGTCTGCCATCACAGGCTGAGCAAACAAATCAGTCCTCCAGGATCATTTGAGCAGTAATTAGTGCACTGGAGGCCTGCCAGCAAGCTTACTCTTAAAAAAATACTTAGTTGTCATGACGATGGAAATGTCACATCACACACAAACATGTTGGTGCAAAGCATGCACATGCACACACACACACACACACACGCACGCACACACGCACTAACACACACACACACACACACACACACACACACAGTGCTTCCCGCACATGCACATAAATAAAAGTAGTGAACACTTGATTAGGAAGACAATTCAGACTTTATGAAGACAACAATGCAGACGTTTGATTGACACCACATGTTCATTGAACTAATGTTACACTTTATTCACTCTCCTTCGTCTTGGTCTGCTTTCATGTATGAGAAGCACACTTGTAGACCTGCGTGGTCGTAGACCTGCATGGTTGTAAACCTGCATGGTCGTAGACCTGCGTGGTTGTAGACCTGCATGGTTGTAGACCTGCATGGTCGTAGACCTGCATGGTTGTAGACCTGCGTGGTTGTAGACCTGCATGGTTCTAAACCTGCATGGTTGTAAACCTGCATGGTTGTAGACCTGCATGGTTGTAGACCTGCATGGTTCTAAACCTGCATGGTTGTAAACCTGCATGGTTGTAGACCTGCATGGTCGTAGACCTGCATGGTTGTAGACCTGCATGGTTGTAAACCTGCATGGTTGTAGACCTGCATGGTCGTAGACCTGCATGGTCGTAGACCTGCATGGTTGTAGACCTGTGTGTTTGCAGACCAGCATGATTACTTGCAGGATTGTAGAACTGCGTGTTTGTAGACCTGTGTGGTTGTAGGCTTGTCTGACTGTAGACCTGTTGTAGACTTGCATGTTTCTAGACCTGCATGGTTGTAGACCTGCATGGTTGTAGACCTGTGTGATCCTAGATTTGTGTGGTTCTAGACCTGCGTGGTTTAAGACCTGCATGGTTGTAGACCTGCATGGTTCTAGATATGCATGATTCTGGACCTGCGGGATTGTAGACCTGTGGGATTGTAGACTTGTGTGGTTGTAGACCTGTATGGTTTAAGGCCTGCATGGCTGTAGACCTGTGTTGTTGTAGACCGGCATAGTTCTAGATCCGTGTGATTGTAGATCTGCATGTTTGTAGACCTGTGTGGTTCTAGATCTGTGTGGTTCTAGATCTGTATGTTTGTAGATCTGTGTGGTTCTAGATCTGTGTGGTTCTAGATCTGCATGTTTGTAGACCTGTGTGGTTCTAGATCTGCGTGGTTCTAGATCTGCCAGACCTGTTTGGTTGTAGACATGCATGCTTCTAAAACTGTGTGTTTCTAGAACTGTGGTTCTACACCTGTGTGTGTGTGTGTGTCATCCAGTCGCTCGTCTCTTTTGTCTTTCTAATCCTGATAGAAACTTTACGTCTCATTTATCTCGACTTGTTCTGTCTGAGAAGAAAAGCTCACATGCGGATTTCCACGTAGCGGATTTCCACGAGCGCCAACGACATCTGCGCCACCCGCATTCGTTAATGATGGCTTAGAAAAGCATAGCTGCCATCTGATTGGCCGATGCTGAATAGCCAATAAAGGAACACCTGTGCTAAAAGAACATGTTGGAAGAATAGCAGCTTTCATCATCTGAAAGGCAACACGGCAGCCTTGGCGCCGCGTGATGGAAGCGTCTTAAAAGCGTCCACTGCTGATGAGAGCTTGGACTCTCTGGACGTGTGGGGGAAGTGAGTGCCACCTCCCTCGTCATTACAACATGAAAAACAAGCAGTGAGCGGAGCGGAGGAGATGTCGTGGGAGGGGGAAAAAAAAAAGAATTGAGGGGGCCAAATGAAAGCAGAGGAGCAGAAAATGAAAGAATCAGCCACGAGAGGCCGGAGTGCTTTTTTCAGCTGGTTGGAGATCAGAGAAAAAAAGTTAGACAAGCAACGTTTCAATTTGGTTTCAATTAGAAAAAGTCCCCACTAATGCTGAGAGAAAATAAAACTACCTAACCCCGAATTCAAAAATGAAATACCAAGGCTTTTTTTTACATCACAGCATATCATAGCAACCCACACATGCCGTGTGTGTGTGTGTGTGTGTGTGTGGGCCCCCTAGTGGCTGTGAGCAGTACAGCGATGACATCACACAAAATAGAAATGAAAGAGTTTAAGACTTTCAGCTTCTTCTTTCTTGGATGACTTTTATCCATCAGTGTCTGAAACATTCATTCATTCATTTACTGTTTGTATTCATTCATTCATTCATGGATTCACTCGTTCATTGATAGATTTATTTATGGATTCATTTGTTCATTCATTTATTGATTCATTTAAGTATTCATTTATTGATTCATTTATGTATTCATTCATTCATTTGTTGATTCATTTATGCATTAATGTGTTCATTTATTGATTCATTCATGTATTCATTCAATCATTTATTTATTCATTTATTTATTCAATTTTATTGAGTCATTTATGTATTCATTCATTCATTTATTAATTCATTTATGTATTCATTTATGTATTCATTAAATTATTGATTGATTTATGTCTTCATTCATTGATTGGTTCATTTATGTATTCATCCATTCATATTTTGATTGATTTATTCATTCAACTATTTATTTATTTATTCATTTATTGATTTATTTATTAATTCTTTTATTTATTCATTTATGTATTCAATCATTTATTGGTATTTTTTTTTAATTCATTCATTTATTGATTCATTTCTTCATTCAATTATTGTTGTATTTATTGATTGATTCATTGTTGTTGTTTTCCAAAGAATGATGAAATAAAGACGTCATGTCATTGTGACTTTGTGACAGAAGAAGAAAAGAAGAAAAAAACCACAAATAAATCCATCCATCCGTTTTCTATGCCGCTTATCCTCACCAAGGTAAGCTGGACTGACGATGTGGACTTTGGGTGAGAGGCGGGGTACCCCCTGGACTGGTGGCCAGCCAATGGCAGGGCACATAAAGACAAACACTCACATTCATACCTATGGACAGTTTAGAGTCTCCAAAGAAGCTAACATGCATGTTTTTGGAATGTGGGAGGAAGCCGGAGAAAACCCACGCATGCACGTGTTCATTTGTGTCATGTTGATGAGCAGGACTATAAACGTGTTTTTGGCTTTCTGAAAGGGAGGAATTGAATGTAAATGATTTGTTAGGCGGAAAAGTGGATTTGGTTAGTTAGCGTCTGTTTGGGTTAGAGTCGGACCTTCTGGAAGGAATGAATGATGCTAACCGAGCAGCTCCACGGCACATGCAGGATGGAAGGAGTGGAGAAGGAAGAACAAACACTGAAGCACCACCGGCTGAGGATGAAGTTCCGACAAACAAACACTGCAAACCCTTCTTAAACTCACACACACGCACACACACACATAAAAATAAATAAATAGCTTTATAGTCAGTAACAGCCAAAGTGGGTCAGACATCAAAGTAGTCACTGGAAAAGCTGCTGGAGCTGTCCATACACACACACACACGCACACACACACACACACACACACACACACAACATACCCACACAGTTTGTAACTCCAAATTGCTACTTGAACTGGTTGCACACACACACACACACACACACACACACATTTGAAGACACAAACTTGTGCTTACTCCAAATTGCCTCACTCGTCTCTGCTCTTCACACACACACACACACACACACACACGCACACACACATGCACATGCACACACCTTGTCAATAGCAGCTGACCAAATAACTGCTATCAAGCAGCGTGAGTGCTCTGGACAAACACACACACACACACACACACCTCTTACTCATCCTGACTTTTCACCTTTGACCTCAAAGTTTGTGTTTGGCATTCATGTCCCCGCCCCCTACTGATGCTTGCCTCTGATTGGACGAGACCAAAGCAGAGTCAGAGCAGTCGGAACAGCAGCAAGTTGACATCAATGCCCCGGCATGACAGAATTACCTCCCACATTCCTCTGACTCCACCTAAATGCTTTCCAGGCCGTGATTGTCGTGTTCCAGCTTCCTGCTGGTCCCATCATAGATGCTGATTGGTCCAAAGCCGACTCAAGATGACCATAACGAGCTGCAACCATGAAAGCTTCTTGTTTCCACCGAGGCTGACTTCAAGCTGTCTGCTGCCCCATAAGAAACCCCAATGTCAGATTGGTCTGTCATGTTATGAGCATCACTTTTTTAGATGATAGTGATATCAGCTCCACACAGCAACAAGCCTGCTAGCTGACTAGGTATCGGAATCATTTCTCAGTGTGGCCATTTTTGATGAAGTGGTTATGTGCGGTTATGTACTCCTTTAAAATTCCAATCTGACATCACACCTCAGGAAGAATGACCGGGAGTCACATGCAGCCAGCGTACCTGCAGTAAAAGAATAAGCCGCGGGAGACGTGCTGGATCAGCCCAGTTTATAATTTGACTGATTGCTGAGTTGATACCTGACTTTGTACTTACAGGGATGTTTGTGCACATAGAAATGTGCAGCTTTCCAAATGCTATGGTTGTTAGCATTATTGATTTACCAGTCTTACTTGTTGACAGGAGGAGAACATGTCATTTTGCTACGGCGCATCGATTTTTTATGACTATTTTGTTGAGACCAAATAAATATGGTACGATCTCACACTGCATATTGCAGTATTTGTCTCATTTATTTGTTAAATGCATGCATACATGAGACTAGTTTGAGGTAAGAGATGCTGAAATATCGGTATCAGGAATGAAGTGCTGGACAATATCGGCATATTGGATATCAGTCAGAAAACCAATATCAAACATCTCTTAAGTTTTACTTCATCAAAGTCTACTGATGTGCGACACCACTGATTTCCTTTCTGATAAGATACTGGGTCAAATTTACAGAATACAGAATCAATACCAATACTTTATGCAAATACACCTAAAGTGTCTGGTCCATTTTTAAAAAGTATGTCAGATGTATGTGTCATTGACATACGTCACTGATTTATATCACTGACGTATGTCACTAATACAGTATATGTTAGATGTATGCTAGACATATGTTTCACTGACGTATGTCATTGACTTAAGATACTGATGTATGTTAGACATACATATGTTTCACTGACGTACAGTATGTCACTGATGTATGTCACTGATGTATGTCACTGACGTATGTCACTGATGTATGTCACTGATGTATGTTACTGATGTATGTTAGACATACATATGTTTCACTGACGTACAGTATGTCACTGATGTATGTCACTGATGTATGTCACTGACATACAGTCATGCAAACAATTATTAGACCACCCTTGTTTTTTCTTCAGATTATTGATCCATTTTAATGCCTGGTACAACTAAAGGTACGTTTGTTCGGACAAATATAATGATGATAACAAATATACCTCATAAAAGTTTGATTTAAGAGCTGATATCTAGCAACTTCCATGGTTTTCTTGATAATAACCAATAACATGAATAGCTCTAGCATTGTACTGCCAAAAAATTGAACTCTTATTAGCTAGTGTTGTCATTGTTATATTTGTTCAAACAAAGGTACCTTTAGTTGTGTCAAGCTTTAAAATGAACAAGAACCTTAAGAAACAAGGATGGTCTAATCATTTTTTCCATGACTGTATGTGTCACTGACATAGGCCACTGATGTATGCCACTGATGTGGTCACAAAGTCTTCACTGAGTCATGCAAAGTGCGTCTTTCCAGCAATGACGTACTGATGACAATGACTTAGTTAAGACGGATTGAAACACGCTTACACTTCTTGCGTGGAAAGTGAAGCACAAAAGAAATGTGATTTTTGTGCGTTTTCCTCCACAAACTGATTGGGAACAGCCGTGCATCCTCCCACCAAAGCTGTCGTGCTGAATCAAACGGCATCACGATGATGCGTGTGGGGCGCACGTGTGCCGCAAAAAAACATACACTGTCGCTTAAATCACGCACTGATTGTCATGTGACTAAGCGCAAGATTAACTGGCGGTTGCGCTTGGTTGCCATGGAAGCGTTGGCGGCTTTGGCACAATTTGGATGTTCTGGCACGCTGGATGTGTTTCACTGAAGCTCACTGACAATCACTCAGTGCTCTCCACAAAAACAACAAATTCCATCCATGGTCAGTGTCCCCAGTGACTAATGACGTCTTGCACACTCTGGGTTAGGGTTAAGGTTAGGGGTTATGGTTTAGAGTTAGGGTTAAGGTTAGATGTTATGGTTTAGAGTTAGGGTTAAGGTTAGGGGTTATGGTTTAGAGTTAGGGTTAAGGTTAGATGTTATGGTTTAGAGTTAGGGTTAAGGTTAAATGTTATGGTTTAGAGTCAGGGTTAAGGTTAGATGTTATGGTTTAGAGTTAGGGTTAAGGTTAAATGTTATGGTTTAGAGTTAGGGTTAAGGTTAGGTGTTATGGTTTAGAGTTAGGGTTAAGGTTAGATGTTATGGTTTAGAGTTAGGGTTAAGGTTAGATGTTATGGTTTAGAGTTAGGGTTAAGGTTAGGTGTTATGGTTTAGAGTTAGGGTTAAGGTTAGGTGTTATGGTTTAGAGTTAGGGTTAAGGTTAGATGTTATGGGTTGGGGTTATGGGTTACGGTTAGGATAAGGGTTCCAATCAAGGTTATGGTTATGGTTTAGGGTTAACGTTAGGTGTTGTCGGTTAGGATTAGGGTTAAGGTTAGGGTTTATGGGTTAGTGTTACAGCTACTTCTGACCAACTGTTGTCTTGCATTAGGAATAAATTGCATATTTAAGGAAAAGAGATGAAAACATCACAGCATATCACAGCAGTCTACACATACTATGCTAACTGTGTGCCAATATGCCCCCTAGTGGCAGCAGAAGAGTGATGACATCAGTGCTGTCTGATTGGATACTCAATAAGGTCTATGCACTTCAACGTTTCTGACAAAAGCGTGAATATTTTGGGCATCTTGCATTTTAAGTCTTACCGTTATGTACGTTGACTTTGCATCTTGGCCTTGGTGGAGGTAAAGAGCAGCAAGACTGAGGTTGTATGAAGTACAGGGGTTGCATTGTCGCAGGTGGTAGAGTGGTTGTCTCCCAACCTGCAGGTTGCAGGCTCGATCCTCCATCCTCCCGTGATCGTGCTGAAATGTCCTTGGAAGAAAACAACCTCACCAATCTTCATACTCATTGAAAATGAATAGACTTTGTTCTGCCTTCAACAAATCTATAAGGTTCTTTATTAAAGGTCATTCCACAACGGTGACCTAGAGCATGAACCAATTTGACCTTTGACTCCAGAGCCATCTTGCTTAAGATGTCAATGAAAATCGATCAGGAAGGGACTGACCTTCACTCGAGTATCTTTTCAAAACGTTACACGAGGTTTTAAAATGACATCACAAATGTCAACTTCATTCACGAGCAAAGCAAAGTTACAGTTCAAACTCTAAAGATGAGGAATGCAAAGAGCACTACATTGGGGAAACTAAGCAAATGCTCCAAAAAAGGCTTTATCAACATCGCAGGGACAATGCTAGTGGTCCTCAATCAGCAGTACATCTACACCTGAAAGCTACCAATCACTCTTTTGAGGACAGCGAGGTAAAGATTTTGGCCAAAGAAAACAGATGGTTTGAAAGAGGAGTAAAGGAAGCTATTTTTGTCAAACAACAGAACCCATCATTGAATCGGAATGGTGGTTTGAGGTTTAATTTGGACCCTGTGTTCAGCAGGTTACTGAGACCAAAACCCACAGCTCTTAGTCTTGCAAATGAGGTGAAGGCAGGGCCGAGCCAGAACAATAGATGCTAACAAGCCAGTATCAGAGTCGTTCATACCCAATTCAGGGAGCGACACTTCCCTTTTATCGTAGGTGTGAATAACAGGATAGGATTATACCACTGCTCCGCCCAGGCTTAGTGTAACGAACCAATAGGAGGAGGGTGTGGGCACACCAATTCCGCCCACTCTTACTGTATTTAAGGCCTAAGCTACCAGCACTTATTAGTTTGCTGACGAAGCTCTTCGGATGAGGAGCGAAACGTCCGACACCTTCTACACAGAAGTACAGATGACGTCTCAAGAAGCCTTTTCATCAATCAGAAACTAAACCATTTCGGAAACTCTAGAAAATATTTACACAATCATGATGGAAAAATAAAGTCAAAATACATAGTTTGTGTGTGACAATGTATTTTTTCTGTGGTTACATTTGATAAGACGCTGCCTAATTAATACAGCAGCCCCGTGCTCTGGCTCAAGACTTGGCTGGGGGCGCGTGTCGTTATCTGGGGGTGCTCCGTGCGCAATAGACACACCACGTTTCATTGCGATGTTATTCTGATGATCCTGCACACCTGCAATAACAGAGAGGGAAGCCTGAAGCCTGAAGTGGGACATCAAATATTCGTCGCTTTCAGCAAATAAATCTAATGGTCCCTTTACATTCTCTCTCTGCGCAGCGCACGTCCAGCCAGCTACTTTTTTTTTTTTTTTTTTTTTTGATGATGAATTGGGATTTGAATATATATTTATCGATGGAGTATATTTTAGTTGTTTTGATGATAAATAATTGTTGGGATATTTTATTTGCACTACATTTTTTGGGATCAGGTTGCAAAATCCATCATGAGGGCGATTGCGCACTGAAAGTGCAAGCTTTGCTTGTGCGTAAGAGTCCTCCTGAGCGTTCGTAGAATTTTGTTCTTAGATCTAAGAACTGTGAGTTAAGAACACGTTTCATGAATGCCAAAAATCTTCATAAGAAGGCTTTAAGAACAGATTTGTGCGTAAGAACGTTTCGTGAATGAGGCCCAATGTTCTGTGAGGTCTTGATCACCCGCTGGAGTGCCTTCCTATCACGTGTTGTACAGTTACCATACCAAACAGTGATGGAGGCGGTAAGGACACTTTCCATAGTGCATCTGTAGAAGCAACTCAGGATTGTGGTGGACATGCCAAATTTCCTCAGTCTTCTCAGGAAGTACAGTCTCCTTTGGGACTTCTTCAGAATTTGTTGGGTGTTGTGAGACCAGGTGAGGTCCTCGCTGATGTGTGTGCCAAGGAACTTGAAGGTTTTCACCCTCTCCACCTCAGTCTCATCAATAAACTGGGGTCCTTGCGGCTCCTTTTCCCTTGTTCTTGGGTCGATGATCATCTCTTTAGTCTTATCTGTATTGAGAAGGAGATTGTTATCACGACACCAAGCTATGAGGTCCGCCACCTCTCTTCTGTATGATGTTTCAACACCACCAGTGATCAGTCCGATGACTGTCGTGTCATCCGCAAATTTAATGATGCTGGTGTTGTTCTGGGAGGCCACGCAGTCGTAGGTGAAGAGCGTGTAGAGGAGCGGACTCAGCACACACCCCTGTGGGGTCCCAGTGCTCACAATTCTTGAGCTGGATGTGCGATTGTGGACTCTGACTGACTGGGGCCTGCCTGTTAGAAAGTTAAACACCCAGTTACAGAGGGAGGGTGACAGGCCAAGTGTGAGGAGCTTATTTGTGAGTTTGTGGGGGCTGACTGTATTGAATGCAGAGCTATAGTCTATAAATAGCATCCTGACATATGTGTCCTGGCCCTGTAGGTGAGAAAGGGCTGTGGTCGCGGGGGTATGCTAGGAATGTAGAGATGTGGTCAGCTTTTCCAAAATGGGGTCTTGGAACAGCCTTCAGAGCACCTTTCATGTTGCTGTAGACTTGGTCCAGGATGTTATTTTCCCTCATGGGAAAGCTCACATGCTGGTAATATTTGGGGAGGACAGTCCTGAGGTTGCAGTGGTTGAAATTGCCAGATATAATGAATACAGCGTCCGGGTGTTTGGTCTTCTTGTTTATCGATGACGTCATGCAGGAGGCCCAGTGCGTTAGCGGTGTTAGCTCGTGGTGGAATGTAGACAGCAGTTAAATACACAGCGCTGAACTCACGAGGCAAATAAAAAGGTCTGCATTTCACCATCAGCAGCTCAATGTCCGGTGAGCAGTGTTTTTCCATCGTCTGTACATCGGTGCACCACCGTTTGTTTACGTAAACACAGATGCCGCCACCTCTGTGTTTACCAGACACCGACGTACAATCTCCCCGGTAAGCAGCAAATGTTTCCAAGTGGATCGCCGAGTCCGGTATATCCTCCGTCCGCCAGGTTTCTGTGAAGGTGAGCACACAGCATTCCCTGACCTCACGATGAGCTGTAATCCTTGCTTTCAGCTCGTCCATCTTGTTTTCAAGAGAGCGAACGCTGGCTAGCAGCAGGCTTGATAGTGGTGGCCTAGTCGCTCTAGCTTTTAGCCTAGCATGCAGGCCGCCCCTCTTGCCTCGTTTCTGCCTCGGCTGCTTTGCTCGCCGGGTACTCAGCACACCAGAGCCGCAGGCTGCTGCGTCCTCCCAACGTAGAAGAAAGCCAAAGTCGGAGAGGCTGAATGAAAGTTCATGGTGAACACTGCCGATTTTTAAAAGTGTCTCTCTGTTGTAATGTACAGTGTGAGTGCGTTTAATGTTCAATAAGAACAGTAAAATAGCAATAAATAGAAAAAAACGGGAGAGTGAAACAGAGACGTCTGCCACGGAGGGCGCCATCTTGCATTGAATAAGGCTCTGAGGTTCATCCTGGTAATCTGACTTGGAAAAAAGAAAAGTTCATTTCCAATAAGAGCAAAGTTAATTATTTTCTCTCTTAAGGTTGTGGCAACGCTGCCAGCATCTTCTGTTCTGAGCGACAGAGCATGTCACAGCCAAACGCTGCCATGGCAACAGCATGGCTTCAACGTCCTCTCCCAGCGAAACCATGAACAACATTACCATTGCAATATTTACATTACAACATTAGCATTACAATATTACCATTACAATATCACCATTACAAAATTACCATTGCAATATTACCATGATGTATTATTATCTTGTAATATTACCAATATTACAAGATGGGTGGCAGCCTAAAATGGAGACCTCCTCTGAGTATGTGGAATTTCATACTTTTTGATAGGGGTTGGACTCTCTTCCCCTCTGGAGGTGCCAGTGATGAGAGGCGGCTGCAAGGGGTTGTGCCTGTACGCTGGGGTTTCAAACTGGTGGACAAGTGGGTAGTCTATCTCCGTCTCCGGGTGGGGGAAGGGGTCCTAACTTTTGTGGATGTTGGAAGGAATGCTTCGAAGACCTCTTCAATCCCACCAACATGTCTCCAATGACTCTACAGTGGGCTCTACTGTCTCTGGGACTAAGGTTGCAAAGGTGGTCAAAAAGCTCCTTGGTGGCAGGGGCCCTGGGGTTGGACAAAATACGCCTGAAGTTCCTCAAGGCCCTGGATGCTGTAGGGCTGACCTGGGTTGACGTGACTCTACAGCATTGCGTGGGCAGGGGTGCTACCTCTAGATTGGCAGACTGGTATGGTGGTTCCCCTTATTAAGGAGGTGGACAGGCGGCTGTGTTCCAACTGTGGTGATATCATACTCCTCAGGCTTCCTGGTAAGGTCTATTTGAACCTTAGATTCAGGAGGAGCAGTGTGTTTTTCATCCTGGTCATAAAACTGTGGACCAACTCTATACTCTTGGTCCTTGAGGCTGCTTGGGAATTTGCCCAACTAGTCTAAATTGTTTTCTGGACTTGGAGAAAGCATTTGACTGTGTCCCTCGAAGAATTCTGTGTACTCCGGCAGTATGGGGTGTCGGACCACCTGATTCGAGCGATTTGCTCCCTGTATGACCAGTGCTTGAATGACCAGAGTTTGTAACGCATTGCCAGAGTAAGGTGGACTGGTTTCTAGTGAAGGTTGGCGTTCACCATGGCTGCCCTTTGTCACCAATTCTGTTTGTGACTTTTACAGATGGGCCACACGGTGGCCTAGTGGTTAGCATGTTGGCCACAGAGTCAGGGACATTTCTGTGTGGAGTTTGCATGTTCTCCTTGTGCGTGCGTGCGTTCACTCCGGGTACTCTGGCTTCCTCCCACATTCCAAAAACATCCATTTTAGGTTCATTGGAGACTCTAAATTGTCCATAGGTATGAATGTGAGTGTGAATGCTTGTTTGTCTATATGTGCCCTGCCATTGGCTGGTGTACCCCGCCTCTCGCCCAAAGTCAGCTGGGATAGGCTCCAGCATACCCCGGCGGCCCTAATGACAAGCGGCATAGAAAATGACAGAACTTTTACGGACAGAATTTCTAGTTGCAGATGGACGGTTGGGTGGGGATGCTGGTACAATGATACTGCTAGCCTCATCTGGCCGTTATCTTCAGCTCTTGCTGGATCGGTTCGCAGCTAAATGTGAAGTGGTGAGGATGGGAATCAGCACCTCCAAGTCTGAGTCGATTGTTCTTCCCTGGAAAAGGGTGGAATGCCATTTCCATGTTGAGGGTGAGATCCTGCCCCATGTGGAGCAGTTTAAGTACCTTGGGGTCTTGTTCACACCTGAGGGATGGATTGGTGCAGCGTCTGAATAATGTGGACTCTGTATCAGTCCGTGGCGGTGAAGAGGGAGCTGAGCCATAAGACAAAGCTCTCAATTTAGGGGTCGATCTACGTTCCTACTTTGGGGAGCTCCTGAAAGGACAAGATCATGTGCACAAGTGGCTTCCTACTCGGAGTAGAAGAGCTGCTCCTCCGCATTGAGAGGACAGTTGAGGTGGCTCTGGCATCTGGTCAGGATGCCTCCTGGATGCCTCCTGAGGGAGGTGTTCAGGGTGCATCCAACCGGTAGGAGGCCTCAGGGAAGACCCAGGATATGACTACGACTACGGTATGACTATGTCTCTCCAACATTAACAACATTAACATTAAGAAAATTAACATTACACACCTCAGGGTTCATATCTGCGCCTCATCTCACTCCTCTGCTAATATTTAGTCAAGGAATAGTCTCATATTGGCAGAGTTGCGCATGGCATGTGCACACGCACACGCACGCACACACACACACACATGCACAGGCCATTCCCTTAAATGAGAGCTATTCAACTAACTGTCCCTCCTGACTGCTACAGCTGCCTCTGCAAGTGTGTAAGTGTGTGTGTGTGTGTGTGTGTGTGCGCGCATGTGCTACACTGATAGCTGGCTGTCCCTTCAGGTAATGTCATGGTTGAGAAGAGAGTGAGAGAGATGGGAAGAGGGGAAAAAAAAAGATATTTTGTGCGGTAAATAAAGATAGGAAAGGAACATCCTCCTTGCAGTAAGAAACGTTTTCAAGCAATACAAACACATTTAGTGCAAACGCTATCACGTTAATTGTACAAGAACTTTTTGTGTTTCAGTGTTGCACATAAATATGCATTCACACTCACAGTCACACGCACGTGCACGAACAGGAAGCACACACGGCCTCACAAATAGTGGGCAGGAAGCATAACTGTTAAATATTTCAACCCAACAGTTTGGCAGCTGCTGGCGGCAGATAGCAAAATCAAACGAGTGGTGTGTCGCGCGCACGTACACACACAAAACTCACACTTTGATTTATATGTACTTTCAACTGAGGTAAGAAAGAATTTTCACGAAAGAAAATATGAACTGGAAAAGTTTTGTTACAAGCAACCGCTGTGCTCTTATGAACACTTACACGGAAAGTCATGTGACTTGATGCACTTTCTATACTGCTTGTCCTCATTAGGGTCACGGGAAAGCTGGAGCCTATCCCACAGAGGCGGGATTCACCCTGGGCCGGTCGCCTGTTATACTACTTCTTTCTAGTCTATTCTACAGTGGATGGCTATATGGTGGTAGACTATGGTCTATTATTAGTCAAAGCATATAAAATACAAGTGTAGTGGAGTATTGTGGTCACCAGGCGGCAGTAATGACACAAAACATTCAGACATTAGCTTAAACGACATTACCTTAACACTGCATGAAGCCATGACGTCAGCCATGGCATGTCCCACATGATAGACTGAACAAAAAGTTATGCTCCCATCCCGTGTGGAAGTGCAACATTTTTGGCATCTTACTGGTCTTTCTTCCCCACTCCGTTTGAAACCCTTTTTCACCTGTAGAATAATTAAATTGGAGGCTAACTAGTTAGGTCACTAGCATGCTTTGCTTAAAGCTGTGGCCAGCTCTTATGTCCCTGTAGTTATCCCGTAGCCTGCGCATTACCAATGTGGTGACAGTATATGTGTGTGTGTGTGTGTGTGTGTGTGTGTGTATACGTGGTGTGTATAAAGTGGTGTAAAAAAGTGTTTGCCCCCTTCCTGATTTCTTTTTTTTTTGCATGTTTGTCACACTTAAATCTTTCAGATCATCAAACAAACTTAAATATTAGTCTCTGATAACACAACTGAACACAAAATGCAGTTTTTAAATGAAACTATTAAGGGAGAAAAAAATAAATCCAAAGCTACATGTCCCTGTGTGAAAAAGTGATTGCCCCCTAAAGCTAATAAGTGGTTGGGCCCCCCTTAGCAGCAACAACTGCAATCAAGTGTTTGTGATAACTTGCAATGAGTCTCTTCCAGCGCTGGGGAGGAATTTTGCAGAATTGTTGTCATTCAGCCACATTGGAGGCTTTTCCAGCATGAAGCGCCTTTTTAAGGTCATGCCACAATAAGAACATCAGAAACATAAATACCAATAAATTAAGCAACAACAACAGAAGAGACATGAATACAAATAAATAATACAAATAAATAAATAAAGTGCTATGAGTGTGTGTTGCGTGCGGCGTGTGCGAGTGCTTCGTTGAGAAGCCTGATGGCCTGTGGGTAAAAGCTGTTTGCCAGCCTTGTGGTCCTGGACTTCAAACTCCTGTAGCGTCTGCCTGACGGTAGGAGTGTGAATAATGTGTGTTGTGGATGTGTGCTGTCCTTGATGAGGTTGTCTAATCATTTTTTTCCATGTATACAAACTGCATACACGCACACACGCATATATCACATGAGTGAGCAGTCCAGTTGGTTTGAATTCAACAGATTCCTCCGCCAATCAGCAAAACAGCTGATGAGCAAAATGACGGCGGGTCGATGCTCAAGCCTCCCTGAAATCAGGCAGGATCAGGACCGGGACTTTGGACTTAATTCCGTCCACTTGACTGATGGCTTTGGCATCCTTGCAAGGGAGTCAAGGTCAAACGTGTTCTCATGAAAGAGACTTTTCACATGGAATCGTGTCAAGCTTGCTCAGCTCATCACAGCACTGCAGTGCACACATGGTTACACACACCACAGACGTATTTGTTGAACAGTATTGTGCTCATGCAAGTGTACTGTGTGTGTGTGTATTTCTTATCATTTTGCTGGACGACATGATATCTCATTGAACAGTGCAGGTAATGTGAAAGTAATATGAAGTGTGCAGGGAGAGGATGATATCATATCTTTCTTCGTTATCACTGACAGGAAAACACCTCCGTTTACAACCGTTACAGCGCCAACCCCTAGCCTGGCGTGCACGCCGCAGCATTAATATTAGTAGTATTTATTCCTAATTGTTCCTACAGTTTTACACGACAATGTAGGCGAAGAGCAACAATTTCTGAAAACAATACCACAACAACAATAATCATCTATCCTATCATCCTATCATCTTATCTGAGGTCGGGTTGCAGGGGCAGCAGCCTAAGCAGGGAAACCCAGACTTCCCTCTCCCCGGCTACTTCGTCCAGCTCCTCCCGGTGGATCCTGAGGCGTTCCCTGGCCAGTTGAGAGACATAGTCTCTCCAACGTGTCCTGGGTCTTCTCCGAGGCCTCCTACCGGACGTGCCCTGAACACCTCCCCAGGAAGGCGTCCAGGAGACATCCTGACCAGAGCCCGAGCCACCTCATCTGGCTCCTCTCAATGCGGAGGAGCAGCGCTTCTACTCCGAGTTTCTCCCGGATGACAGTGCTTCTCACCTTATTTCTAAGGGCCCAGCCACCCTACAGAGAAAAGTCATTTTGGACACTTGTACCCACGCTCTTGTCCTTTCGGTCACTACCCAAAGCTCATGACCGTAAGTGAGGGTAGGAACGTACAGCGACCGCTAAATTGAGAGCTTTGCCTTTTGGCTCAGCTCCCCTTTCACCACAACGGACCGATGCAGAGTCCGCATCACTGCAGACGGCGCACCAATCCGCCTGTCGATCTCGCGTTCCATCCTTCCCTCACTCGTGAACAAGGTACTTAAACTCCTCCACTTGGGGCAGGATCTCAACAATAAGCATAATAATTAGAATTTCTAACTTTGAAGTGGGACAGGACACTACAGGACACTATCACGACCCACATCTGGATTGTTGCTGGTGGAAGGGTCGCCGAGTGATATATACAGTCAAACCTAGGCTGACCGTATTTTCATCAGCAAAAACAATTTCTTTAAATACGCTGTCCAACTCTGCATAATCACAGAAGCATAAAGACATAAACATGTAAAAGTACTGCTGATTTTTCCATTTTTGCTCTTGCTGTTTTAGAATGTGCCTTGAGCCAATAAAAAAAATCAGCCCTGGGATGCAAATGGCCCTGGGGCCGCACTTTGGACAAAAAGGATAAAAAAAGGCTATATTACAACATATTATATTCTGTATACAAAAGTCCAGTGTTTTATTATGCCTAATAAGTTTTAATGATGCAAACATCAGCTTAAAATCTCTGGAATTAAAATAAATGAATAAAAATAAAATAAAATTTGTCTCTTCTGCATTAGAAAAATGGGCCTGTAAGAAAATACTAGCTTTCTTTTTAAGTGTTACTGGACAAATAAATCTAAAAAAAAAATTGGAATCATATTAGCTGCATGACAAAATCCAGCCCTAATGCGAGTCACTTTAATAGCCCAATGAAAAAAAAAAACAAAACAGGAACTAAAAAAACAGGACGTTTGGTCTTTTTTTTTTTTCTACAAAAATGTTGCCTCGGTCTCTGTACAATATTGCAACGAACTCGTCTGTTTGCCCCTGCACTGTATCGTTCGCCGGAGCGGAGTGCCCAAACAAATGACCCTGACTGCTAAATAACCCACCAGGGGGCCAAAGAAAGCTGCGAGTGGCAGCAAATTGATAAAGAATGCGAGAAACACAATTGCATGTACTGTTTGTCCATCCATCCATCAATCTTCTAGCGCTTATCCGAGATCGGGTCGCGGGGGCAACAGCCTAAGCAGGGAGGCCCAGACTTCCCTCTCCCTGGCCACTTCACCCAGCTCCTCCCGGCGGATCCCCAGGCGTTCCCAGGCCAGTTGAGAGACACAGTCTCTCTAACATGTCCTGGGTCTTCCCCGAGGCCTTCTACCGGTCGGACGTGCCCTGAACACCTCCCCAGGGAGGCGTCCGGGAGGCAACCTGACCAGATGCCCGAGCCACCTCATCTGGCTCCTCTTAATGCGGAGGAGTAGCGGTTCTACTCGAGTCTCTCCTGGATGACAGTGCTTCTAACCTTATCTCTAAGGGAGAGTCCAGCCACCCTATGGAGAAAACTAATTTCGGCCGCTTGTACCTGCGATCTTGTCCTTTCGGTCACTACCCAAAGCTCATGACCATAGGTGAGGGTAGGAACGAAAATCGGCCGGTAAATTGAGAGCTTTGCCTTTTGGCTCAGCTCCCTCTTCACCACAACAGACCGATGTAGAGTCCGCACCAATTCGCCTGTCGATCTCGCATTCCATCCTTCCCTCAGTCGTGAACAAGACCCCAAGGTACTTAAACTCCTCCACTTGGGGCAGGATCTCATCCCCGACCCGGAGATGGCTGTTTGTCTGTTTGTCATTTATATTTATTCACAATTTCTTTCTGCATGTAAAAGACTAATTATTCACGAGAAATGGATGGATGAATTGGATTTACATGATATCCTATCATTGGCTTAGTTTTTGTACGTTTTGGTTTCAGTCAGATGAATAATGAAAAGCTGGTTTTGATGAAGGATACTTTAGTGAAATTGCCAATGCTGGGACATGCCGTGTCACGCTATTGTGTATAATATGTATGTGTGTATGTTATTATGTATAATAGTATGTATGTGATTATGTATAATATGTATGATAGTATGTATGTTATTATGTATAATAGTATGTATGTTATTATGTATAGTATGTATTTATGTTATTATGTATAATAGTATGTATGTTATTATGTATAATAGTATTATGTTATTATGTATAATATGTATGATAGTATGTATGTTATTATGTATAATAGTATGTATGTTATTATGTATAATAGTATTATGTTATTATGTATAATATGTATGATAGTATGTATGTTATTATGTATAATAGTATGTATGTTATTATGTATAGTATGTATGTATGTTATTATGTATAATAGTATGTATGTGATTATGTATAATAGTATGTATGTTATTATGTATAATATGTATGATAGTATGTATGTTATTATGTATAATAGTATGTATGTTATGTATAATATGTATGATAGTATGTATGTATGTTATTATGTATGATAGTATGTATGTTATTATGTATAATATGTACATGTGTATGTTATTATGTATAATAGTATGTATGTTATTATGTATAATATGTATGATAGTATGTATGTTATTATGTATAATATGTATGTGTGTATGTTATTATGTATAATTGTATGTATGTTATTATGTATAATATGTATGTGTGTATGTTATTATGTATAATATGTATGATAGTATGTATGTTATTGTGTATAATATGTATGTGTGTATGTTACTATGTATAATAGTATGTATGTTATTATGTATAATA
Organism: Dunckerocampus dactyliophorus; assembly: GCF_027744805.1. NCBI lineage: Eukaryota > Metazoa > Chordata > Actinopteri > Syngnathiformes > Syngnathidae > Dunckerocampus > Dunckerocampus dactyliophorus. The sequence continues at coordinate 26,082,047 of NC_072832.1, read as the reverse complement.
TGTATGATAGTATGTATGTTATTATGTATAATATGTATGTATGTATGTTGTTATGTACGATAGTATGTATGTTATTATGTATAATATGTATGTATGTATGTTATTATGTATGATAGTATGTATGTTATTATGTATAATAGTATGTATGTTATTATGTACAATAGTATGTATGTTATTATGTATAATAGTATGTATGTTATTATGTATAATATGTATGTATGTTATTATGTATAATAGTATGTATGTTATTAGGTATAATAGTATGTATGTTGTTATGTATAATAGTATGTATGTTATTATGTATAATATGTTATTATTGTCAATCCCACTGACATACCTTCCATAGAGGAAGCAGAAACTGAGGATACGAACGCAGACAGTCTCATCACTGTGGCTGAGGTATCTGGGGTAGTCAAAATGCTCCCCGTGGCAAAGCTCCGGGGGTGGACGAGTTTCGCCCTGAATTTCTCAAGGCTCTGGAAGTTGCGGGACTGTCTTGGCTGACACGTCTCTTCAACATTGCGTGGAAGTCGGGAACAGTACCTCTGAATTGGCAGACTGGGGTGGTGGTCCCCCTTTTCAAGAAGGGTGACCGGAGGGTGTGTTCCAACTATAGGGGGATTACACTCCTCAGCCTCCCTGGCAAAGTCTATTCCAGGGTGCTGGAGAGAAGGGTACGACCGTTAATCGAACCTCGGCTACAGGAGGTACAATGTGGTTTTCGTCCTGGTCGCGGAACACTGGACCAGCTCTACACCCTTGCAAGGGTACTGGAGGGTACTTGGGAGTTTGCCCAACCGGTCTACATGTGCTTTGTGGACCTGGAAAATGCATTCGACCGTGTCCCTCGCGGTGTCCTGTGGGGGGTGCTCCGGGAGTATGGGATTGGGATTGGTGCCACTACGTGCCATTCAGTCCTTGTACAACCGGAGCAGGAGCCTGGTTCGCAATGCCAGCAGTAAGTCAAGCCTGTTTCCGGTGAACGTTGGCCTCCGCCAAGGCTGCCCTTTGTCACCGATTCTGTTTATAATTTTCATGGATAGAATTTCTAGGCGCAGCCAAGGTGTCGAGGGAGTCCAGTTCGGGGGCACTAGGATCTCATCTCTGCTATTTGCAGACAATGTGGTCCTGATGGCCTCATCGGGCTGTGACCTGCAGCATTTACTGGGACGGTTTGCATCTGAGTGTGAAGCTTCTGGGATGAGACTCAGCACTTCCAAATCCGAGGCCATGGTTCTCAGTCGGAAAAGGGTGGATTGCTCCCTCCGGGTTGGGAATGAGGTCCTGCCCCAGGTGGAGGAGTTCAAGTATCTCGGGGTCTTGTTCACGAGTGAGGGAAGGTTGGAGCGTGAGGTCGATAGGCAGATCGGCGCAGTGTCTGCAGTAATGCGGTCGCTGTACCAGACCGTCGTGGTGAAGAGAGAGCTGAGCCGGAAGGCAAAGATCTCAATTTATCGTTCGATCTATGTTCTCACTCTCACCTATGGTCATGAGCTTTGGGTCATGACCGAAAGAACGAGATCGCGGATACAAGCGGCTGAAATGAGTTTTCTTCGTAGGGTAGCGGGACTCACCCTAAGAGACAGGGTGAGGAGCTTGGTTATCCGGGAGGAGCTCAGAGTAGAGCCGCTGCTCCTTCACATCGAGAGGAGCCATCTGAGGTGGCTCGGGCATCTAGTCCGGATGCCTCCCGGACGCCTCCTTGGTGAGGTGTTTCGGGCATGCCCAGCCGGGAGAAGGCCCCGGGGAAGACCTAGGACACGCTGGTTATGTCTCACAGCTGGCCTGGGAACGCCTTGGTGTCCTCCCGGTGGAGCTGGAGGAGGTGGTCGGAGACCGGGAAGTCTGGGCTTCCCTACTGAGACTGCTGCCCCCGCGACCCGGACCCGGATAAGCAGAGGAAAATGGAATGGAATAGAATGGAATGTTATTATTGTGTGTGGGCAGCGTGGGAGCGCGTGATGTGCTTGTGTGCTAAAGCAGTGAAACCGCAGGCGTTGAGTCCTGGCAGTTTGTTGGCCTGCCGCAATCTTCTGGGACTTGTCAGAGACATTAGAAACCAGTAGAGGCTTTAATGGAAACCATTACAAAGCGCCGCAAACACACAAAACCGACAGATGAAAATGAGAGTCTTAAAAAGCATCATGCTTCCTGGCAACCATGGCAACCAGGAGGCTTCCTGTAATGCTTTTATGGTCTTTTTCTTTCTTTCAACGTAATCAAGCAACGCAAGTTACCACTTTTAGTGGAAACATGTGCATATATATATATATACTGTATATACATATATATGTGCGTATATATATACACATACATATATATGTGTGTGTGTGTGTGTATATATATATATATATATATATACACACATACATATATATATGTGTGTATATATATATATACAGTACATACATATATATATATGTGTGTGTATATATATATATATATATATACACATATATATACATACAGTATATATACAGTATACATACATATATATATATGTGTGTGTGCGTGTGTGTCTGCTGGTTTAAGTTGCATCTCTCATCAGAAAGCAGCAGGCCTGTACTTTATGTCACCAACACAGTGTAGCATAGCACTGTGATGCAACCTAACATCCACAACCCTGTAGAATTTCTATTATACGAACACACACACACGCATGCGCACACACGCGCACACAAACACACACACACACACACACAGAAACTATGCTGATCCCCACAGCTCGCTGTCTGGAACCTATCAATGGCCGATCAATACTCTGTGATCGATTGACCCCATCGCCATGGCAACCAGCATTTAGCCGCCTATCGCAGGCCATTCGTTTTGGGAGCCATTAAACCGTGCGCGTGCGCGTGTGTGTGCGCGCGTGAGTTATGGCAGCCATTAGGAAGAAAAGACGAGCTCTGCTGCGGCTACGTGTTGTTGTTGTTCATTGATTCCTGCAAATAACATCCCAAGTGTTCACAACGCTGATAGCTAAATAAACATCACTTTATTAGGTACACCGGCATCGTCCCCACATCCATACGCCCGCACGCTCAATTTTGATGGATTATTTTCGGATTCCTTATTTATCAATGGAATATTTTGGTAGCTACAGCATAGAAAACCTGTTTACCACCTTCTACTGTAAATACACTTTTTAACATTATTAGAGCCCTCTAGACATGAAATAACACCCCTATAGTCACCTTTACACTCCTGTTACCCAATATAGTAGACATAAGAGAAAATAAGACATAAGGAATACAAAACCTGTTGACCACCTTCGAAATATACTTTTTAAATTATTATTATTAGAGCCCGCTAGACAAGAAATAACACCCCTAATGTATAGTCACCTTTACACTCCTATGACCCCATATAGTCGACATAATAAGAGAAAATAAGACATATAAGACATAGAAAACCTGTTTACCACCCTCTAAATACACTTTGCAACATTATTAGAGACCTCTAGACATGATATAACACCCCTATAGTCACCTTTACACTCCTATTACCCAATACAGTAGACATAATAAGAGAAAATAAGACATATAAGACATAAATAAGACTCATGCTCGTGTGTGTTGCTGTAAATGTGTTCCAGTACAAGGGGAGCTGAGTGGGTGGGCCGACGGGAAGTGACGTTGGGGTTCAGGTTGATTTGTTCGCTTGCCATGTGTTATGGGTGCAACGGTATCCCGTGTTAGGGATTGTTGTGGCTGTTGTGAGATCACTGAAAGTTGCAATAAAAGCCTGTTGTTCCGCCCATCAAGTCTGGTGCTTGTGTGTCTCACCCAACATTACAGTAACATTACTGACACCTAGTGACCAGTGTAGAATACTACATATCATCACAGCCTCTTTCTATGCGTCTTCTGAATTCCTTATATTTGTATTTGACTTTATTTAGACATTTTTATGCTTGAAAATGCTGCATTTAGGCAAAACACATATAACATTAGCCTAAATGTGCATATTTCTGGACTAATATTCAACCATGAAACAGCAGGATTTATATATTCGTATATATTTTTGAAAACCTGTGACAAGAGTGAAGCGGGAAAATTGGAAGTGTGCAGTGGCGAGGGACGACTGTACTAAACAAAAGGCCGACCAATCACAATGATGCGAGGTTAGATTTTTTTGGAGGTGCTCATCAAGCTCGGCCCGAGTGTTTGGAGGGGGAGGAGTGAGTCTCACCAGGTGGGTCATGTGCTGTAGTGTGTAAGTATTTTATACAGTCATAGAACAAATGATGAGACCATCCTTGTTTTTCCACTTTCTTGTCCATTTGAATGTCTGCTACAACTAAAGGTACATTTCATTGGACAACAAATATGTCATAATAGTTGGTATCTCCTATCTATTTCCATGCTTTCCCTGAAAATACTGTAAGTCAAACCACATCAAGAGCTGTGGCATTTAAGGCTGTTTCAGTCAAATGGTCGTCTGCTGTGGCTTCTTTTTTTAAGAATGTTTCACTGGTTTCAGAAATATTCATTATTCTTTTGCAGAATAATAAAAATGCTGAATAATGTTGCAGCATTTTCAATGGAAACAAAAACAGTCCAGAAAAATGCCTGAAAGTATTTTATTTTGGTAAACCAGGAGATACCTTATTGTGAAGGACGCTCGACATGATATTACAGGATATATGAGTGTCCACCATTTTGACTATCGTAGAAACATCATCCAGTTGCTGTAGCGTTGAATAAAACACGTCAACATTTACTTCCAGCAAAGACACCCACTTCTGTCCCACCTCTGTCCCACTACTAGACACCTGCATCTGTCCCACTTCTGTCCCGCTGCTAGACACCTGCCTCTGTCCCACTACTAGACACCTGCATCTGTCCTGCTGCAAGAAACCTGCTTCTGTCCTGCCTCTGTCCCACCTCTGTCCCACTGCAAGACACCCGCTTCTGTCCTGCCTCTGTCTCACCTCTGTCCCTCTGCAAGACACCCGCTTCTGTCTTGTCTCTGTCCCACTGCAAGACACCTGCTTCTGTCTTCTCTTTGTCCCTCCGCAAGACACCCACTTCTGTCCCACCTCAGTCCCTTATGTCCCACTGAAAGACACCCGCTTCTGTCCCGCCTCTGTCCCGCTGCAAGACACCTGCTTCTTTTTCCACCTCTGTCCCGCTGCAAGACACCCGCTTCTGTCTCGCCTCTGTCCCACCTATGTCCTGCTGAAAGACACCCGCTTCTGTCCTGCCTCTGTCCCACCTCTGTCACTCTGGAAGACAGCGGCTATTTCGTCTGTTTTCACTCAGAACCTGCACGTCGTCAGTGTGCATTGTAAAATGGTCGCGTGCACACACACACACACGCACACGCACGCACACACACACTGCTGCACTAGGCTAAACTAAGCAAACCCCGCTAGCTTCCATTCATGCTCCGTAGTAGAGCAGTTTCCAAGGTTTTTGGCTGCAGTTTTGACATGCTTAGTAGTGTTTGTGCAGCCCGGCCTCCATTATAAGCAACCAGAGCTCCCCGCACCATGACGCAGCAGTCCGGGCACAGTGAGAGACAACTAGCGCTGTAGCTACGGAGCCGCATATCCAACGTCCAACGTGAAACTAACTTCACCACGGCACATCGCGGACATGTCTGCATGGTGGTGTTGTGTTTTCTTCTTCTTGCGGGTGGTGCGAGTCGAGTGGCAACCAGCTTGGAGGCGCATTACTGCACCTACCATGTTGGAGTGCGGCTCAGCGTTACGAACGTGACACGGCAACCGGATCGGCCCGATCTCGTGGCGGAAGCCGATACTATCGGGGATTGGGATCCGGACATCCCCGATTGAAAGTAAAGGCTGTGAAATGGAACTCAACTGGAGATGTTATAGACAACCTGTTTGCTGCTGAGCTGGCAAGTAGTGAACAAATGTTAAAAAATAGAAAACATCTACACTTTTTGTTCAAATCATTTTTGTACCTGAAATGTTGTTTTGTGTTGTGTTGCACTACCCCAAATTCAAAGTACTCCTCATTAAATATAAGACGTTTCAAAATTGGCCTTGATAAGTTTCGGGACTGGGCTTGTCATGAAGGGATGATGGGGGGGTCCACCAGCCAAAGCAGTCCAGACCCACTGATTTGGAACATGTCATGAGATTGTGTACGTATAATGAAGTTAACGCATGCAAATCCAAACATTAAAAGCAGAATGTTGCTGCGACTAATGAGGCCCGCATGTCGATATCTATCCACGCCGCGGTGTTAATGCATGTGATTGATTACGCTCGCAGCCACTGCTGACTTGCTTGCTGTTAATTCTATGCTTATTTTTAGTGAGTGCCAAGCAGGAAGTCTGTTTGCATAATCGATGCGGGCCTCTGACAATATTCTACAAGTGCGCTGCTAATTGGCCCCACAGTCAAATTGCGCCTGCCAGGATGCATCAGCCGGAATTCATCTTGATCAAATACTCCGCTCCAAGAGTATCACACCGCCAAACTCCCTACCACATCAACCGCGTTTTGTTGTTTGCAAGCATCCAACACTTCCACTCACACGGAAAGTCAATAACCTTGTTAGAAATATACAGTATACTGTATATATATTATTTACTACAATAATCCCTCGTTATGTCTGTTCATTTGTTCCACGCCCAACCATGATAAGTGAATTCCCACTAAGTAGGATTCCTTCTTTTTAAATGGAATATTTTCATAGTTAGAGCAAATCTGTTTACCACCTTCTAAGCACACTTTTTAAGATCATTAGAGCCCTCTAGACGTGAAATATCACCCCTATAGTTAGCTTTACATTCCTATTTCCCCATATGGTAGACATAATAAGAGAAAATAAGGCATGTAAGACATAAATACGACTCGTGCTCGTGTGTGTTGCTGTATATGTGTTCCAGTACTAGAGGAGCTGAGTGGGCAGGCAGACAGGAAGTGAAGTTGGAGTTGAGAGTTGGGTTTTAGCTTGGCGTGGGTCATGGCTGCAACAGTAGCCCATGTTTTTACAGTTTTTGCCAACTGCTTCCACACATTTTGCAATATTTGGCTGTCTGTGTGAAAACGCTACACACAAGCAAGACAGGACACAAAACTTGCTGTTAAACTCCTCACAGTTACGTCGAAAGGAAACTCTACACTCAAAATCCAACACTACCTTGTAAAAATGTCATTTTAGCAACAAAATGATCCACACATGCGCCATTATCTAACACTTTCAGATCAACAGCAACACAAAACTTTGTGTCTTTTACACAAAACACTGGTAAGTGGAGCTTCAAAGTCCTGGCAGATGGCTCTCTCCACAAGATCAAAGTTATTTGTAATCTACTGTCACTAAGAGTTGACTTGTCACCGAGTACGTCCACTCTCAAATGCCAGAGAGAAGAGAGAAGGTACTTGAGCACTGCAGGCATTTTTTTATTGTAGGCATACGAGTAGGCATACGAGTAGTCCAACGAGTGTTCCAATTTGGAGCTGCCAGTTACCAGCAGGCATCGCCGAGGACAGCTATTAGTATGTGGGCACAAAGGTGGAAGTGAGCAAGCACACACACATATCGCAATGAGATGGCAGTAAAGGTTCATGGGGGAATTTACTAGCATTATTATTATGATTTATTAGCGATTTATTAGCGATTGGGCTTGTAAAGTGCTGGGTTTGTCAAAGATTACAGAATAAAAGTTGCATGTTGTGTCATACTTCCGTGTGGTCTGTGTGTGTAAAGGAGAGAGAGTGTGTGTGTGTGTGTGTGTGTATTCAGGCCTGTGCAGAATTCAGAATTTCACAATGAAATTCAATTCAATGGATGAATTTGAATTTGAATTGACCCCACAGGATGTTGAATTGAATTTGAATTACAGGAAGTGGAATTGAATTCAATGCAATTCAGAGAATTCATTAACATCACATATCAGTGAGAATTTGATACTTTTAACATGCATTTTTCTTCCAAATGACACTAAGAGACACTAACATGAAGCATATTCCTTAATGTTGGAAAGTTTAGCAGTTTATGAGAAGTCAAAGTACAAACCAGCTTTGGCCTTCAATTATTTATAATTCTCATCATTTTGTTTCACTAGTGTGCTCCAAATGCTGGGACAGCCAAGTCCTGCCAAGTTTGAATCTCACAAGATCTTGTGACACCCCGACTCAATTGTGTAAAAAGTGTCAAAATAAATCAAACCAGGAGTGTAAAAACCTTTTTCCACCGAGGGCTGCATAAAGAAAAATCAAAGGACACAAAGTGATAGAATAATATTTTTATAAAATTCATGTTTTAAATACTGTATATACTGCAAAGCTTCATTGTTACATACATCTGAATTATTCATCATGAATTTCTTTGAATTTTATGGAATTTCAATTCTACTTCCTGCAATTCAAATTTGAATTGCAATTCTGCTTCCTGTTTGCAACTGAAATTCAAATTCCAATTCAAGAATTGAATTGAAATTTGGAATTCAAGAATTGAATTGGAATTTAGAGGTCATTCTCAATTCAATTCTGAATTTTGTACAGCCCTGGTGTGTATGTGTAAAAAGAGTCTTTAAATAAACAAAAAATTGCATAAAGCAAACATATCCAGTTTCATGTTGATAGGTGCACTAAAAACTTTAAAATGATCTTTCAAAGGTACACTTATTATAGATAAAAACTGTTGAGCAGGCCTCACCGGGTAAGTGTAAATGTTTTGGTTTGGGTTTCCAAATAAATCAGTTTCCTTTTTCCTGAGCCACGACCTTATCGTGGTGGAGGAGTTTGCGTGTCCCTATTATCCTAAGAGCTTCGTTGTTGGGGGAGTTCATGCCCCTGGTAGGGTCACCTATGACAAACATGTGCTAGGGGAGGGACCAGAAAAAGAGTGTATCATCAGACCCTAATGAAGAGAAACAACTTTGGACCTAGATTTCCCTCACCCGGACGCGGGTCACGGGGGCCCCCCCTCTGGTGGCCAGGCCTGCACCCATGGGGCCTGGCCGGGCACAGCCCAAAGAGGTAACATGGGTCTCCTCTCCCATGGGCTCACCACTCGTGGGAGGGGCCGAAGGGGGCGGGTGCAGAGCAAACTGGGTGGCGGCTGAAGGCGGGAACCTTGGTGGTCCAATCCTCGGCTGCAGAAGGTACAGTAGCTCTTGGCACGTGGAATGTCACCACTCTGGTGAGGAAGGAGCCTGAGCTGGTGTGCGAGGTGGATAGGTTTCACCTAGATATAGTCGGACTCACCTCGAAAACAGTCCTTTTGAGAAGGGTTGGACTTTATTCAACTCTGGCACTGCCAGCAGTGAGAGGCGGCAGGCAGGGGTGGCAATTCTTGTGGCCCCCCGGCTCAAGGCCTGTAGGTTGGAGTTTAACCCGGTGAATGAGAGGGTAGTTTCCCTTTGCCTTCAGGTGGGGCGAGGGGTCATGACTGTTGTTTGCGCTTATTTGCCAAACAGCAGTTCAGAATAACCGCCCTTTTTGAGTCCTGACAGGGAGTACTAGAAAGTGCTGCCTCGGTGGATTCGCTTGTTCTGCTGGGGGACTTCAACACTCACGTTGACAGTAACAGTAAGACCTGGAGTTGCGTGATTGGGAGGAACGGCCTCCCTGATCTGAACCCGAGCAGTGTTTTGTTATTGGACTTCTTCCATAACAAACACCATGTTCAAGCATAAGGATGTCCACTTGGCACTCTGGGCCGCAGTTTGATGATTGACTTTGAGGTCGCGTCATCCGACTTGCAGCCACATGTTTTGGACACTCGGGTGAAGAAAGGGGCGGAGCTGTTTACCGATCACCACCTGGTGACTCCAATGATTGGGAAAAATGCCGGTCAGACCTGTCAGGCCCAAACGCATCGTGAGGGTCTACTGGGAACGTCTGGCAAAGTCCCGTGTTTGAAGGAGCTTTAACTCCAACCTGCGGGAGAGCTTCGACCATGTTCTGAGAGAGGCAGTGGACATTGAGTCCGAGTGGGCCATGTTCCGTGCCTCCATTGTCGAGGCAGCTGTTTGGAACTGTGGCCGTAAGGTGGTCGGTGCCTGTCGTGGCGGTAATCCCAGAACCTGTTGGTGGACACCAGTGGTGAGAGCTGCCATCAAGCTGAAGAAGGAGTCCTGTCAGGCCTTTTTGGCCCATGGGACTCCGGAGACAGCTGACAGGTACCGGCAGACTTCAGTCTGTGGGCTCTGGGAGTCACGGAGGCAAAAACTCAGAGATGGGAGGAGTTCGGAGAAGCAATGGACAATGACTTCCGGACGGCTTCCAAGAGATTCTGTACCACCATCCGCAGTCGCAGGAGGGGGATGCAGTGCACAGTCAACAACATGTATGGTGGGGATGATGTGATGCTGACCTCGACTCGAGATGTTGTGGACCGGTGGAAGGAATACTTCGAAGACCTCCTCAATACCACCGACATCTCTGTCAATGAGGAAGTAGTGCATGGGGACTCTACGGTGGACTCTTCTATTTCTGGGGCTGAGGTTGCCGAGGTGGTCAAAAATCTCCTCTGTGGCAGGGCTGGATGAGATCCGCCCAGAGTTCCTTCAGGCTCTGGAAGTTGTGGGAACGGTGCCTCTGGATTGGCAGACCGGGGTGGTGGTCCCCCTTTTTAACAAGGGGGACCGGAGAGTGTGTTCTAACTATTGTCTTTTCAGTTTCACGTCTCAGTTTTCCTGGTAAGGTCTATTCAGGGGTCCTGGAGAAGAGGATCTGCCGGATAGTTGAATCTTGGATTCAGGAGGAGCAGTGTGGTTTTCGACCTGGTTGTGGAACTGTGGACCAACTCTATTCTCTTGACAGGGTCCTTGAGGGTGCATGGGAGTTTGTCCAACCAGTCTACATGTGTTTTGTGGACATGGAGAAGGCATTCGATTGTGTTCCTCGAAGAATCATGTGGGGAGTACTCCAAGAATATGGGGTACCGGACCACCTAATTCAGGCGGTTCATTCCCTGTATAACCTTGCATGATCAGAGTTTTGGTCGCATTGCCGGCAATAAATCAGACCCATTTGCAGCGAGGTTTAGACTTGGCCAGGGCTGCCCTTTGTCACAGATTCTGTTCATTACTTTTATGGACCGCATTTCTAGGTGCAGCAAGGGCGTTAAGTGGTTCCGTTTTGGTGGCAACAGGATTGGGTCTCTTTTAGCAGATGATGTGGTGCTGCTAGCTTCATCGAGTGAGGGAAGGATGGAATGTGAGTCGGATTGGTGCAGCGTCTGCAGTGATGCGGACTCTGCATCGTTCCGTTGTGGTGAAGAGGGAGCTGAGCCGAATGGCAAAGCTCTGAATTTACTGGTCAACCTACATTCCTACCCTCACCTATGGTCATGCTCTGAATTTACTGGTCGACCTACGTTCCTACCCTCACCTATGGTCATGAGCTTTGGGTAATGACCAAAAGACAAGATCACGGGTACAAGTGGCCAAAATGAGTTTTCTCTGTAGGGTGGCTGGGCTCGCCCTTAAAGATAAGCTGAGAAACTTGGAGTAGAAGTTTATAGAGGAGGATGAGGTGGCTGGGGCGTCTGGTCAGGATGCCTCCTGGACGCCTCCCTGGGGAGGTGTTCAGGGCAGGACACGTTGGAGAGACTATGTCTCTCAACTGGCCTGGGAACGCCTTGGGATCAGCTGGATGAAGTAGCCGGGGAAAGGAAAGTCTGAGCTTCCCTGCTTAGGCTGCTACCCCCATAACCTGACCTCGGATAAGCGGACAAAGATAGATGGACGGATTGTTAAATCAGTTTAATGTGTCAATGTGGTTTCCATATAAATCAGTTTCATGCGTAAATGTTTTGGTTTGGATTTCCATTCAAATGTTTTGTGTGCAGCAAAAGAGTAAAAAAAAAGTACAGCAGGATCCAGCAGGAGAGTTCTGAAGTGTTGAGTGTGCGGCATCACAGGGGACGCCAACGCCGGACTTGAAACTTTTTTGGTCGGTGAGCAACTTGTGAGCAAATGAATGATTAATAAGAGGTCAAGTCAGCATAAGATGATACAAAGATGCTGATGAATGTGCCGTCTTGAAACAGAATACTTAAGTAACTAACTAACTTCTCTTTCGTCTAGCACATTCAACTGCATGAGAACATGGCCGCCATCTTCTTCTTACACTTGATAGTGTGTGTATTTGTGTGTTTGCTGTGACATGTGACGTGCTAAACACTTGTGATAATGCCCCTATTAACATGTCACACAACTTAACCACTTCCTCTTGGAACAAACCCTCAAGCTTTGCATAAGGCTTGTTGGAGAAAGACACACAGATTTATCTGTAATTGGGGTGTCCAAAGTGCAGCCCAAGGGCCATTTGCGGTCCAATGCTGTGTTTTAGTAGCCATTTAACAAGAAAATGTAAAAAAAAAAAACACGCCACCATGGAAAATCAGAAATAATTTTACAAGGTTACAAAGTCAAAAAATTAAGAGAAAAAATTGGAATCTAACGAGAAAAAGTCATAATTTTACAAGAATTGGCATAAAATTATGAGGAAAAATAAAGTCCTTTTAATCACATAAAATTGAAATTTTTAAGAAAGGCCATTTTTTATGCTTCATATGAACCATATGAAGTATATGGACCATATGGAACATATGAACCACATGGAACATATGAAGCATATGGACCATATGGAACATATGAACTATATGGAACATATGAAGCATATGGACCATATGGAACATATGAACCATATGGAACATATGAAGCATATACTGTAGACCATATAGAACATATGAACCATATGAAGCATAAAATTCATATGAAGCATATGGACCATATGGAACATATGAACCATATGAACCATAAGAATCATATGATGTATATGGACCATATGGAATATGTGAAGCATATGGATCATTCGAACCATATGAAGCCTATGGACCACCTGGAACATATGAAGCGTATGGACCATATGAAGCGTATGGAACATATGAAGCGTATGGACCATATGAAGCGTATGGACCATATGAAGCCTATCGACCACCTGGACCATATGAAGCGTATGGAACATATGAAGCGTATGGACCACCTGGAACATATGAAGCGTATGGACCATATGAAGCGTATGGAACATATGAAGCGTATGGACCATATGAAGCGTATGGAACATATGAAGCGTATGGACCATATGAAGCTAATGGACCATATGAAGCGTATGGACCATATGAAGCGTATGGACCATATGAAGCGTATGGAACCTATGAAGCGTATGGACCATATGAAGCGTATGGAACATATGAAGCGTATGGACCATATGAAGCGTATGGACCATATGAAGCCTATGGACCACCTGGACCATATGAAGCGTATGGAACATATGAAGCGTATGGACCCTATGAAGCGTATGGACCACCTGGAACATATGAAGCTTATGGACCATATGAAGCGTATGGACCACCTGGAACATATGAAGCGTATGGAACATATGAAGCGTATGGACCATATGAAGCGTATGGAACATATGAAGCGTATGGAACATATGAAGCGTATGGACCATATGAAGCGTATGGAACATATGAAGCGTATGGACCATATGAAGCGTATGGAACATATGAAGCGTATGGACCATATGAAGCGTATGGACCATATGAAGCCTATGGACCACCTGGAACATATGAAGCGTATGGACCATATGAAGCATATGAACCACAGTTAAGTTATGCTTTAGCGGGGGGCAATCACTTTTTCACACAGGGCCATGTAAGCTTGAATTTCGTTTCTCTTCCATTTAAAAAGTGCATTGTGTGTTCAGTTGTGTTGTCATTAACTAATATTTCAATTTGTTTGATGATCTGAAACATTTAAGTGTGACAAACATGCAAAAAAAAAAGAAATCAGGAAGGGGGCAAACACTTTTTCACACCACTGTATGTATCAATAAAGAATTAAATCCTCACTTACTGACCTTCACCACCACATGCAAAAAAAGAAGCCTTTTGTTGAACATTTGATTGAATTGTCCCCTCAGTAGGACATTATTTATTTAGGACATTATTTACATATGTCCACATTTCATACTTTTAACACACCACCACTAACCTCATCTGACTTTCACAACTCTGCATGCCACTCATCACACCATGTGTGCGTGTGTGTGTGTGTGTGTGTGTGTTTGACTTTCAGAGCATCTGCTGGGAGCGGACATGGCAGGGGGCACAGGTGGTATATTGTCTCACCCCCTCCTTCACCCACCATATACACACACACACACACTCATGGTGCTCACAGATGCTGACCTTGTACCAAGCCGGGCGCCTGGACTGTCAGCACTTGTCTCACACACACAAGGGGCAGTGGCATCCTTCCCAAGGGGGGTATATGTGTACTAGTGGGGGATGAATAGTGATGAATAATGCTACAGCTAATGAGATGTTGCTTGATGGTGAAAGAAAGTAAAGCAGTCAGGAACTTGTTCACTCTTCAGTAAGAAGGAAAGGAAATGAAAGCAAAGGATTATGGGAGGAAAGCTTGATGAGTTGACTTGTAGGACATCAGCCAAGGAGAAGATGATGTGAGGTGACAATATTTCTTCAATGTCTGAAGAACATAACACACTTTAGCCCTGCACCCTACACCCTGGAAGGGGGTCCAACCCACATCCACAGATGCCCATGGAGTGAGAGCTGAGCAGCACTAGCCAACAAGCTAAAAGCCCAAGATGTCAGCTGGTTGTCCAGCGCAGCTTTTAAGGTATCAGGGAGTGAATGTACTCTGGTATACCAACACTAGCTAGTATCCGTTATCTGGTATCAGGTGTAAAACTCTCGGTCCAAGGGCCAGATATTTCCCCACCATATGGTTTCATGTGGCCCGTGAAGGCGTAGAACTAATGTGTGAACAGATCAATTGCATTTACTGTACATTGAAAACATGAAGATTAAAAAGTATACAGACCCTTTCCAAAAAATGTTAATATCATGGAAAAGTTGTTTAATTTCCGTAATTCCATTCAAAAAGTTAAACTTTTATAGATTATAGATTCAGGGCCCACAATTTAAACGATTTCAAGTATTTATTTGTTTATTTTTACATAATTTGGGCTTCCAGCTCATAAAACCCACGAAAACAGGAATTCAAAAAATTTGAATACTGTGAAGAAATCAGCCCAAATTTTGCAGGGCATGAATGTTTTAAACTGAGTGTCACACACTAATCATCTACTAAACTCAAATCACCTGCACAGGCTTCCCCAGGTGTCATTAAATTGCTTCAGTTTGGTTCAATTGTCTCAGTTGGGTTCAATATGGGGAAGACTGCAGACATGACAACTGGCCAGAAGACCATCATTGATACCCTCCATAGGATGGGTAAGCCACAAAAGTTCATAGCTAAGGAGGCTGGTTGTTCACAGAGTGCTGTGTCCAAGCATATCAATGGAAAGTCTAGAGGAAGGGCAAAATGTGGCAGGAGAAGATGCACCTGCAAAAGAGATGACCGTGGGCTTCAGCGGATTATCAAACAGGGAAGATTCAAGAATCTGGCAGAGATCCAGAAAGAGTGGAATGAGGCGGGAGTGACAGCTTCAAAAACCACCACATTCAGACGCATCCGGGAGACGGGCTACAACTGTCAGGTTCCTCGGGTCAAGCCACTTCTGAACCTGAGCCAACGTAGGAAGCGTCTCCACTGGGCCAAGGAGAAGAAGGACTGGACTGTTGGCCAGTGGTCCAAGGTCCTCTTTTCCGATGAAAGTAAAGTGTGCCTTTCATTTGGGAATCAAGGTCCAAGGGTTTGGAGGAAGACGGGTGAGGAACAGAACCCAAGCTGCCTGAGGTCCAGTGTGAAATATCCACAGTCCGTCATGATTTGGGGTGCAATGTCCGGTGCAGATGTTGGTAAACTCTGCTTTCTTAAATCCAAGGTCACCGCAACAGTCTACCAGAATGTTTTAGAGGACTTCATGATTCCTTCTGCTGAGGATCTGTATGGAGATGCAGATTTCATCTTCCAGCAGGACCTGGCCCCTGCCCATACCGCCAGAAACACCAAAACCTGGTTTGATGCCCATGCCATCACAGTGCTTGACTGGCCAGCCAACTCACCGGACCTAAACCCCATTGAGAATCTATGGGGTATTCTCAAGAGGAAAACGAGGGGCACCAGACCCAACAACAAAGAAGAGCTGACAGCAAGCATCAAGGAAATCTGGGCTTCCATAACTCCCAGGCAATGCCACAGGCTGATTGCTTCAATGCCACGTGGCATCGAGGCAGTGATTAAGGCAAAGGGATTCCCAACCAAGTATTGAAGATTGACATATCGTTTTGAAAGTACCATATTTTGATTGATTTGATGTGATCCTAATTTCTTTCTTTTTTTTCGTGCAAAAACTGAGAAGTAAATGGTGATTTCTTCACAGTATTCTAATATTTTGAATTCCTGTTTTCGTGGGTTTTATGAGCTGGAAGCCCAAATTAATAAAAATAATTAAAAATAAACAAATAAACACTTGAAATTGTTTAAATTGTGGGCTCTGAATCTATAATCTATGAAAGTTTAACTTTTTGAATGGAATTATGGAAATTAAACAACTTTTCCATGACATTCTAATTTTTTGGAAAGGGTCTGTATTTCCAGACGTAAAGACATAAGATGTTGGAGGATCCACTCGTGATGCAGACTGGCCATGCTAAGTAGGATGCTAGCAGGGGAGAATGCTGGCTTGTGATTGGTTGGGATTTAGTCAACATCCTTGATGAAGTGAAAGCAAAGCAGCTTGCTCATGTAAACAATCTTTGACTTTGGGCTTGTTTACACAAATATGAACGTGTGCTGTTGATCACTTGCACTTTACTTTGTGTTTATCCTGGAGAAATATTTCACTTCCTCTGGACGTCCACAGACTACACCTGCACCACCACGCACTCCCATAAACACACACCCGTAAACATACACCTGCAAACACACACCCATAAACACACACCTGTAAACACACACCCGTTGACACACACCCATAAACACACACCTGTAAACACACATACACACACCCGTAAACATACACCCATGAACACACACCCGTAAACGCACACCCGTTGACAGACACCCATAAACACACATACACACACCCGTAAACATACACCTGTAAACACACACCCATAAACGCACACCCATGAACACACACCCGTAAACACACACCCGTTGACACACACCCATAAACATACATACACACACCCGTAAACATACACCTGTAAACACACACCCGTAAACGCACACCAATGAACACACATCCGTAAACACACACCCATGAACACACACCCGTAAACACACACCTGTAAACACACACCTGTAAACACACACCCATTAACACACACCTGCAAACACACAAAAGTAAATGCACACCCATGAACACACACCCGTAAGCTAGGGTTGGGCGAACATTTTTATTTATAAATTCCAATGATAACAAAATGTCTTATACTGCTATAAATGACTCATCATTTTATAATTAAATACTCACATTATATCCACCACAATACTCAATATAACAACCACAATACTCACATTATTTCTACCACAATACTCACAGTATTTCTACCACATTACTCAATATATCCAGAATAATACTCAATATATCCACCACAATACTTGCAATATATCCCACACAATACTCACATTATATCCTCCACAATACTCGAAATATATCCACCACATTACTCAATATATCCACCACAATACTTGCAATACTGTATATCCACCACAATACTCACAGTATTTCTACCACAATACTCGCAATATTTCCACCACATTACTCAATATATCCACAATAATACTCAATATATCCACCACAATAATTTCAATATATCCTCCACAATACTCACATTATATCCACCACAATACTCAATATAACGACCACAATACTCACATAATTTCTACCACAATACTTGCAATATATCCACCACATTACTCAATATATCCACCACGATACTTGCAATAACGACCACAATACTCACATAATTTCTACCACAATACTCGCAATATATCCACCACATTACTCTATATATCCACCACGATACTTGCAATAACGACCACAATACTCACATAATTTCTACCACAATACTCGCAATATATCCACCACATTACTCTATATATCCACAATAATACTCAATATATCCACCACAATACTTGCAATACTATATATCCACCACAATACTCACATTATATCCACCACAATACTCAATATAACGACCACGATACTCAAATTATTTCTCCCACAATGCTCGCAATATATCCACCACATTACTCTATATATCCACAATAATACTCAATATATCCACCACAATACTTGCAATATATCCACCACAATACTTAATATAACGACCACAATACTCACATAATTTCTACCACAATACTCGCAATATATCCACCACATTACTCAATATATACATCACAATACTCGCAATATATCCACCACATTACTCAATATATACATCACAATACTCGCAATATATCCACCACATTACTCAATATATCCATCACAATACTCGCAATATATCCACCACATTACTCAATATATCCATCACAATACTCGCAATATATCCACCACATTACTCAATATATCCATCACAATACTCGCAATATATCCACCACAATACTCAATATATCCATCACAATACTTGCAATATATCCACCACATTACTCAATATATCCATCACAATACCTGCAATATATCCACCACATTACTTAATATAACGACCACAATACTCACAATAATATCCACCACAATACTCACATTATATCCACCACAATACTTGCAATATATCCACCACAATACTGCAAATGTGTTGAATAAGTGTGTAGATGACCATTGATTAGTGGGGAGTGTGTGTATACTTCATAGTGTAAATGTGTTTAGTAAGCGTGTGAGGCATATTTAGGGATTAAACCGGGATTGTGTCAAGGGTGAACAATGGCAACTGAAGAGAGAAGGGGAGGAATCTGGAGCTGATTGTAATGTAATGTAATCACCTTTATTGCAAATGTTGGTCCAAAATTAGAGAACATCAACATTAAGCTAACAGGATGGTTTGGAGGGGGAGGAGTGAGCTGTGTGTTAAAAATAGATGACAGTTTACATGATAAACAACTACAATGTTAGCATTGGTAGCTGAGGACATGATCAGTGAAGCATGCACACGTACACTCACACACACACACACAAAGATGCATGTGTGTATGTGATGACATTCTTGTGTGAAAGTGCATTCCTTGATAACAAATCTTTCCCTTTGTTTCCTTTTTCTTTCCCTCCCCCCTCCTCTGTCAGAGAGCACAATCATTCCCCCCTGCCCCCACCAACCCCCCACCCCTGGAACACAGATGCTCTTTAATTCATGAGACACTGTGTGCATTTGTGTGTGCATGTGTGGTGTGTTTGTACGTGTGTGTGTGTGTATGTGTGTGTGTGTGTGTGTGAGTAAATGACAGAACTAAAAAGAAGTAGTGGCAAAGTTTTTGAAGGTGAAATAGTGATCTTTGAATCCCTGCAATCGTGTGTGTGTGCATGTGCGTGTACCAGGATGACTTGCTTGCATGGGACATAGGTCCAGGATGTGTGGTGTAGGAGGGGTTGAGTGGTTCCGGATGAGGTATTTGGTTGATGTGTTGGCTGCCTGCTGCAACGTGATCGGACTTAGGTCATTCAAACCTTGACGGACAGCTGTCAAAGTCATCAAGTGACGCCTTCACGTGTCTTCTTATTGCAATAATCCTAATAGATATGAACTAAAATTGTTTTTAGTCAAGGAAACATTGTGTCCAAGCACTAAGATGCTAAGTGCATCAATAAGCTCATCAATGGCTGAAAGCTGATTGGACGATTAGTTGGCCAATGAAAACATTTCCCTCATTCTGGCAGTTCTCCGAGGCGACCTTTGACCTTGTGCAGAATGAGTCTGTTCCAGGGTGAAAGTGTGGCCATCGTGCGAGCTTCATGACGCGCACAGCTCATCTTTACATTCGTAGCCGTCTTGCAAGCATAGAAACAAGTCAGCCAACAACTCATTGAAGGTAAAAATACTCATCTCAGACAGAAGGACAGAAGGCACCTTCATCCACCATCTGGCCTTTTCTACTCCTGCTCTATTCCTCCTATCAAATCTTATCTCACCTATTATCATACATTTTTCATCTATCATATGTTTATATGCATTTTATGTATAATAAATGTATTCAACATTGTTTTTCATGTATAATATATATATTCCGGGCACCCTACAGCATCAGTAGCTTCAGTACCCCCTCTGGCAGATGTCACAGCTTGTAGATGCTTTTTATAGCCAACTACAAGTCTCTGGGTTCTATTATTTGGGATTGTCCCCCATTCTTCCTTCCAGTTCTGCAATATTCTTGGGTCGTCTTGCATGCACAGCTCTTTTAAGATCTACCCACAGGCTTTCAATGATGTTTAAGTCTGGAGGCTGTGAAGGCCATTCCAAAACATTCAGCTTGCGTTTCTTGAGGTAGTCCACGGTGGATTTTGAGGTATGTTTTGAATTGTTATACTTTTGTAGAAGCCATCCTCTTTTCAGCTTCAGCTTTTTTACAGATGCTGTGATATTTGCCTCCATAATTTGCTGGTATTTAATGGAATCCATTCTTCCCTTCACCCGAGCAATGCTTCCTGTCCCACTGGCTGCAGCACAACTTCAGAGCATGATGGATCCGCCCCTGTATTTAACAGTTGGCAAGGTGTTCTTTTCATGAAATGATGCTCCTTCTTTTCCTCCAAACATACCTTTGCTTATTGTGTCCAAAGCTTTCTATTTTAACCTTAATCAGTCCACAGCACTTGTTTCCAAAAGTCATCAGGCTTCTGTAGATGTTCTGTTGCATATTTTTCATGCTGTATTTTATGATGAGGACGCAGGTAAGGTTTTCTTCTGCGGAGTCTTCCATGGAGGTCTTGTTTGTGCATCGCTCCTCAGTCTGCTCAGTCTTCCTGGAGGTCTTTTGAAGTCAAATGTGGGTTTTGATTTACCTTTCTGACCACGCTACGAACTGTTCTCTCAGAGTGATCCTTTGGTCATCCTGATCTCATCTCGGCCTCCACAGTTCCCCTCACCTGCCGTCTCTTGATTACACCTTGCATTGTGGAAACTGCAAGCTGAAAACTTCTTGTAGCCCTCCCCGGCATTGTGGGCATCAATAACTTTCATTTTGAAAGTCTTACACAGCTTCTTAGAGGGGCCCAGGGTTGCTGAGTGTTTGCACAAGGATTGTGGAGTCGCCGTGCTTAAGAAAACCTGAAATTGGCACGAGCTGGCGCTCCCTAATGACAATTGCTGACACATGCTTCAGGACTAATGAGCTGGTAAAAGGTCTGAGCTTGTAAAAAGAATCTGACACTTTGAAACTCTCAGGGTGCCTTGACTTTTGCACATGACAAAATTGTGTTTTTTAATTTTGTTCAATTTATAAAATAAAATGGAACTACGCATTAATGTTTCCTCATAATATTGTCATTTTCCCCCATATATAAGAGAGACTATAAACATGTTTATATCTGTTTACCTAACACTGGTTTCTTTAACAGCAGAATATTTGAATCAGACTTTACTGTGTTATTATTATGCAATGAGGAGTTGCGTTCAAAGACACCACGTCTTTTAAGTTGAAGTCACACGTATTGAGTGAATTTTCAGAGATTACCGAGGATACCTAAATGCATCATTTTGTACTTCCGCATTAAAAGTTACAAAGTGAGTGATAAGCATATCCACTTATTGATTTTCTTTGTATTTCTCATGCTGCGTGCGTTATTAGGCTAAAAAATGTAATGTAATTAATGAGATACTGTATGTTAGAATAGTTAGAATAATATATGAAATGTTGTTAATGTTTAATGATTGTAGGCAATGAGTGTATAATAACTACATATAATGTATATAGTGTATTTAATGGCATGATCTGTTGTGCTGCTCTGCTGCCGCCTGTCTGTGTCTGGTTGCAGTACACTGCCGGTGGCCTGGGAGGAGCTACCTGAGCACACCTGCAGCCGATTTCCCAGCCACTACTTAGCAGCACTCTGAGTGCCAGATTGTTCCCTGCTGCTCGCCTGAGCTACGTTCTTGGTTTCCACGTGCATTTCTCTGCTTGAGATAACTTTCTGCAGTTTCTGGTCTCCCTGTGTTTTGTGAGTATTGTTCTCTGCTCTTAGACTTTTGCTACTTATGTCCTGCTAGTATTTGCAGTGATTTTTTTGTTCTTGTTTCGCCAGCCTGGCACTCCCGCTGTGCATTTTGTTTTCTCTTTTTTTCCTGCTAGTCCGTGTAAGCAGCGCCTTTTAGTTTTGTATATTTTTCCCGTGGCTTTTCTGTTGCACTTTTACATTTTTTTGTCTTTGTGTTTTTCTCCTTGTGAGTCACTTTTTGTTAACAAACTTTTGTTACACGGACTTGTCTCTCTTCTGCTATTTGGGATCCAACACATTGGCTGAGGCCACTCGTGACATTTAATATATAATAATTCTATATAAAATGCATTTAATGTATATTGTGTTCAATGTATATTTATATAAAATGTAAAGTGTATTCAATGTATAATAATAATGCATATGATGCGTATTTACTCTATAATAAGTGTATTCAGTGTGTAATATTTGTATATCATGTATGTTGTGTTTTCAATGTACAGTATGTCAGTAATGTGTATTTAATGTGTAATGTATTTCATGTATACATAAGTGTATTAATGTGTCTCTTCAACATTGCGTGGAAGTCGGGAACAGTACCTCTGGATTGGCAGACTGGGGTGGTGGTCCCCCTTTTCAAGAAGGGTGACCGGAGGGTGTGTTCCAACTATAGGGGGATTACACTCCTCAGCCTCCCTGGGAAAGTCTATTCCAGGGTGCTGGAGAGAAGGGTACGACCGTTAATCAAACCTCGGCTACAGGAGGTGCAATGTGGTTTTCGTCCTGGTCGCGGAACACTGGACCAGCTCTACACCCTTGCAAAGGTACTGGAGGGTACTTGGGAGTTTGCCCAACCGGTCTACATGTGCTTCGTGGACCTGGAAAAGGCATTCGACCGTGTCCCTCGCGGTGTCCTGTGGGGGGTGCTCCGGGAGTATGGGATTGGTGGCGCGCTACTACGTGCCATTCAGTCCTTGTACAACCGCAGCAGGAGCCTGGTTCGCAATGCCAGTAGTAAGTCAAGCCTGTTTCCGGTGAACGTTGGCCTCCGCCAAGGCTGCCCTTTGTCACCGATTCTGTTCATAATTTTCATGGACAGAATTTCTAGGCGCAGCCAAGGTGTCGAGGGAGTCCAGTTGGGGGGCCTTAGGATCTCATCTCTGCTATTTGCAGACGATGTGGTCCTGATGGCTTCATCGGGCTGTGACCTGCAGCGTTTACTAAGGACGGTTTGCATCTGAGTGTGAAGCTTCTGGGATGAGACTCAGCACCTCCAAATCTGAGGCCATGGTTCTCAGTCGGAAAAGGGTGGATTGCTCCCTCCATGTTGGGAATGAGGTCCTGCCCCAGGTGGAGGAGTTCAAGTATCTCGGGGTCTTGTTCACGAGTGAGGGAAGGTTGGAGCGTGAGGTCGATAGGCGGATCAGCGCAGCGTCTGCAGTAATGCGGTCGCTATACCGGACCGTCGTGGTGAAGAGAGAGCTGAGCTGGAAGGCAAAACTCTCAATTTACCGATCGATCTATGTTCCCACCCTCACCTATGGTCATGAGCTTTGGGTCGTGACCGAAAGAACAAGATCGCGGATACAAGCGGCTGAAATGAGTTTTCTTCGTAGGGTAGAGGGACTCACGCTAAGAGATAGGGTGAGGAGCTCGGTCATCCGGGAGGAGCTCAGAGTAGAGCCGCTGCTCCTTCACATCAAGAGGATCCAGTTGAGGTGGCTTGGGCATCGAGTCTCCCGGACGCCTCCCTGGTGAGATGTTTCGGGCATGCCCAGCCAGGAGAAGGCAGACCTAGAACACGCTGGAGGGATTATGTCTCACAGCTGGCCTGGGAACGCCTTGGTGTCCTCCCAGTGGAGCTGGAGGAGGTGGTCGGGGACCGGGAAGTCTGGGCTTCCCGACTAAGACTGCTGCCCCCGCGACCTGGACCCGGATAAACGGAGGAAAATGGAATGGAATGAGTGTATTAAATGTATCGTGTAGAATAGGTGTAGGGCCTAGGTTCCCAAAATGGGGTACACGTACCCCCAGGGGTAGGCCAATTGTCATTGGGGGTACGTGAATAAAAATGAAAAACAATTGGCGCCTAACACTCGCAGTTACCAGCACATAGGACATCTGTCATAGGACAGAGTGCACCGTCATGGCAGCATGAGGGAAGGAGATACGGCATGAAGTTCTTCATTGCTTTGTGTGAGTTCTATGAATGAGTAAGTTTAATGATTATGTTGTGTATTAAGAGTGTCTCATCTTGAAGGTTTAACTTATATTGGTGTTCCAAACCCACACTGTGAAAACCTGTCAAAGTATGTGCGTGTCAGGACAAGAAAATGAGGTTTTATCGCTGCGTGTGTGTATTTTTGTACTTTGGATACTGCTTTATCATGTTTGTTCAACTTTCCCTAGCAATTTGGTATCAAATGAATATGCGGAAGTATATCATAGCAATTGCAAGTGGACAAAAGTGAAGCTCAAGTTCAACCCATTCAAAGGGAAGGATCCCAACATCTGAAAGAGTTACTGTTTCCTCACCTCAGCAGTACAGTGTCTAAAGGACTTGTAGTAGTTCTTAGGTACAGGAGATGTCAGGAGATCGGAAGAAAGTCATACATGAACGGCGTACAGTGGAATTGACGATAACTACACAATCACAGCTGTGAAATGACAGCAACTGTGGAGATATTTCACAGCAAATTACTGTGATGTTACTGTAAAAGCCGTGCAATTATTAGCCAGTAATTTAATGTGAATTTACATTAAACATTTTTACAGTGTTAATATTGCACTGAGCAGCCAGTTGTGGTTGGATGGTTTGCGCCATCACAAAAAAACACAAATCCAAAGAAAAAGCCCAAACACTGTTGGAGTTCATATTTATATTTGATATTTAAATGGTTTCAAGTTCCAACTGAGTTTGACTTTGGAGGAATATTTCTCCAGATGGCAAAAAAAACAAACTTCAATTTAGTCAGACTTCAATCTTTTATATAAGAAGTGAGGAAAGTCATGACTCTCTTGCAGGGATGAAAGCATAGATTGTGTGTGTGTGTGTGTGTGTGTGTGTGTGTGTGTGTGTGTGTGTGCGTGCGCGTGTGAGTGTGAGACATAGGCCGTCCTCCTTGTAAGCGTAGGTGAAGATTTCAGAGACTTGTGGTTGGTGCCGATCCATGCAGCGCGTCCTATTGCATGAATAATGAAGGAGGCCTGTGACGCGGTCTACATTTTTAATGGCAAGACATTTACTTATCCGTCAACTAGCCTCCTCCCTCCTTGTCTGGACTTGTGGCACGCACACACTGATGTGAGGTGAGGTGTTTAGTGTCACGTGGTCATGCTGCAATGTGATCAGGTTTCAGTGACGAAGATGATGAAGATGTTTAACGTACATTCCAATTCGTCAAGCGGGTTCCGTAAGTAACGTGTTTATGATTTGACTATACAGTTTGAGTCGCGATGGAAGTAGACCACCTGCTTGGGTCCGGTCCAAGGACGCGTAATGAACTTGGTATGGAAATGGATGGCATCGACGCCGACATAAACGGTAAGCGAAGTAGCTAACGCTGCCTCGTTGACTTCAACTTGCATGGTGCTAAATTCCGTAAAAATAAAAAGGCATTGGTTTTCGACAATAGTTTCAGTTCAGGCACCATTTAAGCACCCGAACCGCTTCAAAAGTGCCAATTTGGCACCCGTATCAGATAATATGCAAACGATACCCAATCCTAGTCCAGCTTAGTCCTAAAATCTGAACCATGAAGTTCAGTAATCCCTCGGTTATGGCAGTTCATTGATGCCAGACCCAACCATGGTAAGTTCATTTCCGCAAAGTAGGATTCCTTATTTATAGATACAGTAAAACCTGATTACCACCCTCTTAATACGCTTTTAAACATTATTAGAGCACTCTTGACATAAAATAACTCCACATTTACAAGTGGAGGACCAGAGGCCAGAGTGCTTGTTGTCAAAGACATCAAGGATCTGGAAAAACACTAAAGATGATATCAACACGAACGGCGTCATCAGTGTGCCACAAGAAGATCTACAGTTGGACACCTTTTGTTTCACAGATCACATACAAATGGAACTGGAAAAAGACATAGATCCGGACACTTTCTTCCTCATATCAGAAATGACTGCTGTTACTACACGGAGGAGCAATACTGCAACAACATTACTATCGGCAATAAGTTGTCAATTATGAACAAAAATACATTTTCGGGGATCATAATGAAAAATGAGCTGGAAATCTCACATAAAAATATACAACATAAGGTGGTAGGTAGGTAGGTAGACAGACAGACATGGATAATTTATTAATCTCCAAGAGACATGTCTAAAATGTCAAAAACAATATTGTGGGTCACCACAATGTGTTAATTCGATGACATCATATGTGATGTTACACATATCGCTATCTGTTGATGTTGGAATCGGAAATTGATTTAATCGGCTAATATCTAATAATAGGCTATATGGGATAGGGATTACTATGCATAGTGGTGATGGATGACTTTATAGTGGTAAGGGATTACTTTATAGTGGTAAGGGATTACTACATACTGGTGAGGGATGACTTTATAGTGATAAGGGATTACTTTATAGTGGTAAGGGATTACTACATACTGGTGAGGGATGACTTTATAGTGGTAAGGGATTACTTTATAGTGGTAAGGGATTACTGTATTGCGGTAAGGGATTACTACATACTGGTGAGGGATTACTGTGTTGCAGTAAGGGATTACTACATACTGGTGAGGGATTACTACATAGTGGTGAGGGATTACTGTATTATGGTAAGGGATTACTAAATAGTGGTAAAGGATTACTACATAGACTACTACATAGAAACATAAAACCAAAACGTAGAAAAACAGTAGCAAATATTTCCAGTAGGAAATCATGTCAATCCAATCAGTCCAGTGCATACATGTTTGTTCATATCTTTGTGAAATAATTATAAATGAGGAATGCATAAAATGTATTGTGTAATCCTGGTGTGTGTAGCATGTAGTGTGTGTGTGCGTGTATGTGTGTAGTGTGTAATGTAAAATAGCCTGACATAGAAACATTTCCAGCCTGGACAGTAACATGATGACAACACCACAAGCACACATCAAGCAACATTTGACTAGAAGGACCCACCACAAAAAGGCTGTTCAATGATTAGGCAGCACTTTAATGCTTTTATTCTTCTCGATCCGCTCAGCTCACTTATTTGTCCCTGGGGTGGAATGTGGCAAGCAGATAAAAAGATGAAATAGAAATGTGCAGTAAAAGATTAAGAAAAAAGCATGTGAGGAATGAGATGGAACGTAGGAGCGCACGTTAAATCAGACACCAAAAAAAACAAACAAAAAACAAGCAAGTTTTAAGAGGGCAGTTTGAGCTCATAAAAGCCTGCAGGGAGTCCATGGAGTCTGCAATAAAGCCTTAAAGACACCATCACCCACACAAAGTGTCAGCACTTAACACTGACACGCAGGGGCTATCCACACGGAACCGTTTTCAGGCCAAAATGGCAAAGTATTTTATCGTTTCAGCCTCTCATCCACACGGGACACGGGAACGCCGTTCTGGGTGACCTGAAACGGCATTTCCATATGGACTAGCAAATCCACTGCAATTTTAAAATTATGACGTCACCGCCCCGTCGCCGTCACCTGATCAGAAGTGAGCTGTGACGACAAGCCAACATAATATCTGAATGTTTCCAGTGTCACGACTCAGTCGACATTCTCCCGTTATTTTCTTGTCCTATTCTCCCAAAATGACGCACATGAAATTCCAATTTGTCGTAAATCTAGACGAGCCACAGAAAGCGGAAGGCGACAGACTTATGTGCACGCGTTCTTTCTTACTCTATGGTTTGCTGTGTCACGGGGTTCCGTCT
Organism: Dunckerocampus dactyliophorus; assembly: GCF_027744805.1. Lineage (NCBI taxonomy): Eukaryota > Metazoa > Chordata > Actinopteri > Syngnathiformes > Syngnathidae > Dunckerocampus > Dunckerocampus dactyliophorus. Next base: position 26,054,073 of record NC_072832.1, on the reverse strand, counting down.
GTGCATCTGTTCACAGTGCCACACATACAGTAGGTGTGTCTTGTGTATTACATCCTTTTCACCAAGGGAGCCGTTTCTGTCTGGATGCAACTTTTTACTTTGCAGTCTGGACGTGACTTTTTTTCAACTTCTTTTTGGACAAGGCCCAAGAAACCTTACGAACACACCAAAAACCTACACTACTCAACATTCATGTAAATATAACAGACACTACTCAACATTAATATAAATCTGATATACACTACTCAACATCCACACAAACCCACCCACTCCTCCACATCCTCCTCCACCTCACACACACACGCACGCATACACTTCTCAAAATCCACACACACTCGTACACACACACACATACAGTGTTCTTATCGCAGGGGATAAGTTAAAAAAAAATAGGAGAGAGAGAGAGAGAGAGAGAGACAGAGAGAGAGAGAGAGAGAGAGAGAGAGAGAGAGAGAGAGAGAGAGAGACACTCAACTTCCCACAATGCAATTCTTCTTAAAGCGCCAGGCTCGGCGTTTATATGCTGTAATAAAAAAAAAAAGCACCAAAAAAATCGGCAAAACAACAGCAAATCCGCAAAAGGTGAACTGCGATAGTGCGAGGGAACACTGTATACTCTTCAGCATCCACACACACACACATGCACTACTCTCCTCAACATCCACACACACATATACACACACACACATGCACTACTCTCCTCAACATCCACACACACATATACACACACACACATGCACTACTCTCCTCAACATCCACACACACATATACACACACACACATGCACTACTCTCCTCAACATCCACACACACATATACACACACACACATGCACAACTCTCAACATCCACACACACATATACACACACAAACACATGCACAACTCTCAACATCCACACACACATATACACACACACACACATGCACAACTCTCAACATCCACACACACATATACACACACAAACACGGTGAAAAGTCAAGTCCTCCATGGACTACATGTATGCATGCACAGTGGTACTTCAGTTTTCACTATTAATCTGTTCCAGAAGGTCCGACAAAAAACAAAATATATGAAAACCAAGGCAATGTTTCTCAAAGGAAATCATTTAATGGCAAAATATGAACAAAAATACATTTCATAGAGAATAGTTATAGTTTTCAATGCAAAATAATGCTAAATGACAGATGTACTGGATAAATGTAAATAAAACATGTAACATCATTTTTACCTTTATTGAAGACTCTTGTTGGCAAAAACGGTGATGAGGAGTGAAGGAGGAGGGGAGAGCACGCCATCTTCGTACTTTGCGATGAGGTCTTTCTTGGATTCAATAGTGTTTGGCCCCGTGGTGGGTTATTTAGCAGTCTCACTCAATAAAAAAAAACGCGCGGACCATCGTTGGGCGAATCAGCAACGTGTAGGGTGCTTTGTTTGGGCACTGGACTCTGCGGAACGATACAGGACAGGGCAAACGGACTAGTGTGTTACTGCATGAAAACCAAGATGGTTTAGCCTATTGCCTATGCAGGATGGTCGCTCAGCACAACAACTCTATTGTGACCACTCCCAGGGGACACACCCACCAGGGACATAACTAGGAAAACTCCAGACCTCCATTCAACCTTTTCCAATTATTTGTCCCACTGTCCCACAGAGCAACAAGAAAGCCATCTGATGGTGCTGAGCTTTCCAATTGAACTGAGCCTCTTCTCCTCTCAGGTGAAGAACATCTACCTGACGAACTTAGTGTCTTTGAACAAGGAGGGTGATTACCTTGTCCCCATTGCTGGCCAGCAGGCTGCATGTGGACCAAGACCACACACGTCCAACACGCCAGATGACATCCCACAAGGGAGTGAAATATGAAATGTAATGAAATCAACTTCAATCAGCAACTGAAGCGTTAAAACTCCTGCTGGTTTGCCCTTGCAGCCTCCGGCATCAACGCAATAACTACCAACACAAAACCCGCTCTCATTATTTCACCATTGCACAACACTGACATCTGGCGGGAAAACTGTAATACTGCCCCATACTGCAATACTGTAGCGATGGAAGGAATTCTTTATTGACCATCTGTTCAAGAGATTCAAGACTTTTTATTGTCATATGTATAGTAAACAGGCAGTTATACTATGCAATGAAATTCTAATTCTGTTCATTCTCCCAAGAAAAGAAAGAAACACAAGAAAAAGAATAAGAACATAAGAAACATAAATACCAATAAATTAAGCAACAACAAAAGAAAGAGACATTAATACAGATAAATAATAAAAATAAATAAATAAAAAGGAAATAAATAAATAAAGTGCTATGAGTGTGTGTGTGTGTTGCGTGCGCCGTGTGTGAGTGCTTTGTTGAGAAGCCTGATGGCCTGTGGGTAAAAGCTGTTTGCCAGCCTTGTGGTCCTGGACTTCAAACTCCTGTAGCGTCTGCCTGACGGTAGGAGTGTGAATAATGAGTGTTGTGGATGTGTGCTGTCCTTGATGAGGTTGTGTGTTCTTCGTAGGACTCTAGTTTTATAAATGTCTTGCAGTGAGGGGAGGGCTGCCCCAACAATGTTCTGTGAGGTCTTGATCACCCGCTGGAGTGCCTTCCTATCACGTGTTGTACAGTTACCGTACCAAACAGTGATGGAGGCGGTAAGGACACTTTCCATAGTGCATCTGTAGAAGCAACTCAGGATTGTGGTGGACATGCCAAATTTCCTCAGTCTTCTCAGGAAGTACAGTCTCCTTTGGGACTTCTTCAGAATTTGTTGGGTGTTGTGAGACCAGGTGAGGTCCTCGCTGATGTGTGTGCCAAGGAACTTGAAGGTTTTCACCCTCTCCACCTCAGTCTCATCAATAAACAGGGGTCTATGCGGCTCCTTTTCCCTTGTTCTTGGGTCGATGGTCATCTCTTTAGTCTTATCTGTATTGAGAAGGAGATTGTTATCACGACACCAAGCTATGAGGTCCGCCACCTCTCTTCTGTATGATGTTTCAACACCACCAGTTATCAGTCCGATGACTGTAGTGTCATCTGCAAATTTAATGATGCTGGTGTTGTTCTGGGAGGCCACGCAATCGTAGGTGAAGAGCGTGTAGAGGAGCGGACTCAGCACACACCCCTGTGGGGTCCCAGTGCTCACAATTCTTGAGCTGGATGTGCGATTGTGGACTCTGACTGACTGGGGCCTGCCTGTGAGAAAGTTAAACACCCAGTTACAGAGGGAGGGTGACAGGCCAAGTGTGAGGAGCTTATTTGTGAGTTTGTGGGGGCTGACTGTATTAAAAGCAGAGCTATAGTCTATAAATAGCATTCTGACATATGTGTCCTGGTCCTGTAGGTGAGAAAGGGCTGTGTGGATGGCAGTGTTGACTGCATCATCCGTGGACCGGTTCTGGCGATATGCAAACTGTAGAGGGTCCACAGTTGCCGGGATGCTCTTTTTGATGTGGGTCATGACTATTATTTCAAAGCACTTCATAACAATAGGAGTGAGTGCTATAGGGTGATAGTCATTCAAGCAGGTCACGTTGCTCTTCTTGGGTACGGGCACTATGGTGGTGGACTTAAAGCAGGTCGGTACAGATGCTTGTGCAAGCGACAGGTTAAATATGTCAGCAAGCACATCAGCTAGCTCTGATGAGCAAACCCGAAGTGCACGTCCTGAGATGTTGTCTGGGCCTGCTGCTTTTCGTGGGTTTGTTTTGTTCAGAACCCTGCGCACATCAGCTGATGTCACCATGAGAGGTGAGTCCTGTGTGCTCCCCAAGCCCAGCCACCCTCTCTGCTCATCAGGAGTTTGGGTGTCAAAGCGGGCGTAGAACTCGTTCAGCTCATCTGGAAGTGTAGTTTGGCTGGACGTGGCTACGCTACTCCGCTGTCGATAGTCTGTGATGTGCTGGAGCCCCGCCCACATGTGCCGAGGGTCTGAGGTGGAATAGTAGCCCTCCAGCTTCTGTCTATACTGTCTTTTGGCCTCTCGTATGGACCTCCTCAGGTCATATCTGGCCTTTTTGTAGTCCTCAGTGGTGCCCATGACAAATGCAGTCGAACGAGCACGTAGCTTAGCACTTACATCACAGTTCATCCAGGGTTTTTGATTGGGGTATTTTCTGTAATACTTGGTGGTGATAACAGTCTCTATGCATGTGCTAATGTAACCAGTCACAGCAGAAGTATATTCATTCAAATCAACAGTACAATTTTCCCTCACCGCTGCAGTTCTAAACACATCCCAGTTTGTGCAGCCAAAGCAGTCCTGAAGTACTTGATCAGTTAATAATACACTAACATAGGGTTGTACATTCATAAAATGAATGGATAGCAAATTTATGAAAGACATCTTAATTATATCTTATACAAACGTTTATACTAACAATGCTTACAAGGGTGAAGCAGAATTAGCATAGCACTTGATTTGCTCATTTGGACAGAAGTGAAGTAGCGGTGAGGCAAAACATTAGCTTATTTAAGTCATTACACTCGTCATGGACTACGCTACCCGTCAGGCTTCCCTTCATGAGGTCACACTGGGTCAACGAATCACATGTGGCCGTGGGCGGAGCGCCACCCTAGCGGCGTACTGCTAGCATCAAGTGTGGAAGTGAATTAGCAGCACAAATCCGACGTGAAAAGAAAATATCACACACCCTTAGGAGTTTAGCGCACACCTTCAGCTGAGCCAACATGCCTCCAAAGAAGCCGGCTCCTGCCGCGGGGAATAAAAAAACGCAAGAGAAGAAAAAGGAAAAGATTATTGAGGTAAAGAGAACCACGAGTAAGCTTGTCGGCGTGTGGCTTGACACACGTAGCTAGCTGTCGTTGTTAACATCTCAACGCCGGAGCGGAATTGTGGAGATGTTTGCTGGACTTAACACGAACTTCTAAATGAACACTTCATCTCAACTCCGCTCGTGCTTGGCTACGGTTTGATTTAAGATAAGATCAGCTAAGCTAGCTCGCTGCCAGGAGGCCTTCTCACAACGGTGGCTGCTGGCACGGCATGACGTCATAATAACCGAGAAGACCGCGTTCATGTACTTGACGTGTATCTTCAATGTCAGCAAAAAAGTTGATTTAATTCTGTCAAATGCGATTCAATCGCTTAGTAATCGCTTACGACAGACGGGACTCAGCCAAGTTGAGCCACGTACTCGGGGACTTTGTTTTCAGAGCATTTCTGCGGTAATGTCTGCCGTTATGGCAACATGGTAAATGAATTGAGGACTATGGCTAGTTAACACTTTACAGCGTATCTTAGCAAACACTAGATACCATGAAAATGTGGTCAGTGTGGATCCTTTTTGTCTTCCAGGACAAAACATTTGGCTTGAAGAACAAGAAAGGAGCCAAACAGCAGAAGTTCATCAAGAATGTCACACAACAAGTCAAATTTGGACAGCAAAATGCCCGACAGGTCAGTGTGTGACCCCATGTTGTAAAATACAAGTGTCATGTAAGACTTGAAACGTGTCTGCAGATGGCCCAGGTGGAGGCGGAGAAGACCAACAAAAAGGCCGACAAGAAGAAAGAGTTGGATGAGCTCAATGAGCTCTTCAAGCCTGTCGTCGCCGCCCAGAAAGTCAGCAAAGGTCACGCCCTTTATCTTTGGTTGCAGCAGGATGACTTGTTCTCGCTTAGATGGCTCTTAAACTCTCCTCGTCCCCTTTAGGCGTGGATCCGAAGTCGGTGCTGTGTGCCTTCTACAAGCAGGGCCAGTGCACCAAAGGAGACAAGTGCAAGTTCAGCCATGACTTGTCCATGGAGAGGAAGTGTGAGAAGAGGAGCGTCTATGTGGACGAGAGGGACGAAGAACTGGAAAAAGGTGAGTGAAGGTTCTTCTTGCGGTAGGAGAATCTATGTGGCTAACCCCAGCGCCGTGTATGTGTGTGTAGACACCATGGAAAACTGGGATGAGAAGAAGCTGGAAGAGGTGGTCAACAAAAAGCACGGCGAGGCTGAGAAGAAGAAGGCCAAAACTCAGATTGTAAGACTTGTTTTAGCTTTTCTAAAGAGATGGAGTTCCTAGGAATATTTCATTTCATCCAAAGTGTGTCACTACACTACACACAGTCACACAACGGAGAGCAGACCTCCAGGAACTTCATAGATTCCACATATGTTACCTGAGAAAGTTAGGATACTTTGGCGAAAGTTAAATAGAATTTCTACCTTAGATCCGTATGAAAATGTAATTGTTGCAATGTACACACCTGCCAACGTGTACACATGTTGACCATTAAATACACTTGTGCGCTGCTCTCCAGGTATGAATTTCTCCCGTTTCTTTACACTTCAGTCCCTATTAGTTAGTGTGTGATGTGCACTGTGGCAACGTGGACCATAAAGGCTGTGATTGGTCAGCTTTTTTATGTTATTTCCTGTTGTTCATGTCCACCTCTGCTAAGGCTTTCCTTTTCAATTTCGGATCGAGGTGGCTGTTGTAGCGCATGGATTAGTTCCAGCTGCAATAACCCTTCCCTACACTCTTTAGACGGTATGCTCGCAATGAAGGAAGCTAACAAACTAAATTGTTGACAAGAGACGTGGTAGTTCACAGAGTTGAAGTCACACCTGATGAAGAGCTTTAAAACCCGAGGTGTCCATAGTGTGGCCCGCGGCACATTGACATAAAAAAAAATTTAAAAAGGAAAAATTGAGTAAACAGCATAATGTAAGGAGAAAAAGCTGAGTTGTTTTCCCCATTTGTCAAAAATGGTAGAATATTGAATGAAACAAGCTAGTACTGAGTGCCCACACACAGCACCCTACACATTGCTGACTCACTACATTTATTGAGTGGGATTGCTAAATAACCCACCATGGGGCCAAGCATCAGCAATTTGATGTAGAAGGTGAGGGAACACTATTGAATTCAATCTTGTCAACCATTTACAATGATTTCACAGTTTTCTGCATGTAAAACTACAATTATTTTCTCTGAAATGTAATTTTGTTCATATTTTGGGGTGTCTGGAACAAATGAATAATTTTATTCCCAAATGGTTTTGGAGCGTGTTAATGACAAAAAACAAGATTCCGCTGTACAAGTAATGGAAAGCCAACCTCCTTGGTGGAGTAATATGATGGACTGACTTGTTGCTGTTGCTTTGTGCAGGTGTGCAAATTCTTCCTGGAGGCCATTGAGAACAACAAATATGGCTGGTTCTGGGTGTGCCCAGCAGGGGGCGACAACTGCATGTATCGCCATGCCTTGCCACCCGGCTTTGTGCTGAAAAAAGACAAGAAGAAGGAGGAGAGAGAGGAGGAGATCTCCATGGAGGAGCTGATAGAAAGCGAGGTAAAGAAAGAATGTTGTTTAGCGTGTGTGTGAGTGAATGAATGACAAGGAGCAGGCCATCTAAACATGCCTGTTTTTACAAAGCTTGGTAGTTAGGTGATATCCTGAGATGTTCCTGTCTTCTCAGCGTGCAGCACTGGGTCCCAGCGTGACGCGCATCACTCTGGAGACGTTCCTGGCGTGGAAGAAGAGGAAAAGGCAGGAGAAGGTGGGAAGATGGTCCTGACCCGCTTTGGGACATGTCCTGCGTAGTCATGACGTGTGCTGTCTGCTCCCCAGGTGGCCAAAGCGAGGGAGGAGATGGAGAAGAAGAAGGCTGACTTCAAGGCCGGGAAGTCGCTGGTGGTGAGTTTGTGTTGCTGTGATGGAAGTCAACGTGTCCAAGAAGATGTCATCACGGTTAACTTTGACCCACAGGTCAGCGGTCGCGAGGTGTTCGAGTTCCGTCCCGAACTGGTGGACGATGACGACGACGAGGCAGACGACACCCAATACGCTAACGAGGATGACGATGATGATTATCAGGCAGAGGTGATTCATGTTTGCTGTTTTGTGGCCTGTGTTTCTTGCTCACGGTGTTCTGTCTGTTTGGTCTGTCTCCAGACTGACACCGCACAGGTCCAGGACATAGACCTATCCCGCTTCATTCCTCAAGAAGTGGATGACACGGGAATAACAGTCGCAGCTGTGGATCGCTTCACCTCCAGGAGTAAGACTCAGCTGACGGGTCAGGACAAGGGTAAGCAAGCACCATATTTCATTGATGTGGCGTCAAAAAGAGATCAGATGATACGTTTTTCTGCCAAACGGTATTGGCTTGCAAGTCATGTGCTCCACAGAGCAACAAGCTCAGTACGTCCGAGGCTTGGAAATATTTACAAGTTTATAAATATGTAACTTTAATATAAGTATAAATATATATATGACATTAAAAATGAAATTACAAAAATGAAAAATCTAATTTCTGTTTTGCCGTGTGTCTGGTGGTCTTCCGATTCTGCCTACAGAACAGTTAAACGGCGCCTGTGGCGGCGCAGAAGCCAACGGACCTTCGGGGGCTGAGGGAGGCGGTGAGTCCGGAGGAGGGGAGGAGGAGGAGGTGCCGGTGGATGAGAACTTATTCACTGGAGAAGATCTGGAGGATCTGGATGAGGAGCTGAACACACTGGCACTGAACGACTGAGCGGGACAAAGTGTGCAGGAAGACGAAGGACTGATGGATGCATGGACACTTGAAGAGACTGTAATAAAGCCTGATCATATCGTCTCATGACTGCCTGACTCCGCCTCGTCTTCAGTGTATCCCCGCTGTGTTCACTGTGGAGCATGATGTGCGGCTGGGCGGGCTCGCCACCTCCTGGTAAAGAAGTTCTTCTGGACTTCTGGCCCGCAAATGAACAGCGCTGATTCTGTTCTAAGAAACTCAGCCTGTTCTTACCAAAATGAAAAGGTTCCTCAGATCTTTCTCTTGTATTTAACCTCTCGTTCACGTACTTTCAAATCTTTGAATGTTGACTTTGAACAAAAGGGAGACTTCAGTCATGCGTGCCTGTGGACAGGTCATGTGATTATAAATGATGTTCATTCATGTCATTCAACAGGAATAAAATACTGTGCATCCAATTCTTTTTCCTCTTGCTCCCATCATTTTTATCTCCACACAAATTCCCTAGCCTTTTGTGTGCATTTGTGTGGGTTCCATAAATCATAGCAATCATCAAATACAGTCATCCTTCGTTTATGGTTCGTTCATTTGATCCATGCCCGACCACGATACATCAATTTCAATCAAGTAGGATTCCTTATTTATAATTGCAGTATTTTAGTAGTTAGCAGAGAAAACCACCTGAATATGCTTTTTATAATTAGAGCCCTCTAGACATGAATAACGCCCCTATAATCACCTTTACACACTCCTATTACCCAATGTAGTCGACATAAACAGACAACCTGTCGGCTAGGGGTATTTTGATACACTTGCTACACCCTTAAAAAAATACTTAGGTACTTTATCATTACAACCACTGCATGAAAATACTGCACCTTGTTTGATGATACATTAGCTACACATCAGTGTTGCCAGGTCTCGCCAGAGAACAAGCTTATAACAGCGGGGAACTTGTGAATTTGCAAAAGAAAAGCCCAAAGTTGCTTACAGTATAAGCAGACCTGGCAACACTGATACGTATACCAGGCCTTTGTCATTCAGTGTGTTTTACTTCATTTAGATCAAAAACATGTAAAATTGACTTAAATATGCATATTTTTGGCTACCAATAAGCCATAGTCAACCTCAATGAATAGATTTGGAGAGAGACGACTCCATTCAAAAGATGTTCATAGTAACAGAAAGACACACAAGTGGGGAAAAACGATGTTCAACTTTTATTTCTACTTAGATGTCAGTGTGCACACGAGTAAAAAAACAAAACAAAAAACTAAACAAACCTGAACTTCAGGCATGTATAGCTTAACTTCTTTTGGATTGAGGGGAGGGCTCCTAAAAAAAAAAAAAAAAAAAGTCGCTCCTGTTGTACACAGACAAGAACTTAAAAAATGACCCAGGAGCTGCACACATTACAAGCAAGGTCAGACAGGTATCAAGGTCATGTCAACAGGTCGGTCCCAGAGCGGGTCTCCATGTCTGTCGGTCGGTTGTGGTCAGGTCAACGTGTCGTTTTGTCATGACAACAGTCGCCTGGGAAACAAGAAGCTGCAAAGTTACTCACGCGCACACGTCATGTGACATGGGAGAGGCATTCTGATTAGGGATGCTCCGATCAGAATTCTATGCTGCCGATTCAAATACCGATCATCCATAAGAGAGATTGGCCGATACTGATCACATGGATTAAGTGTGTATATTTCAATGTACAGTGGTATGAAAAAGTATCTGAACCTTTTGGAATTTCTCACATTTCTGCATAAAATCACCATCAAATGTGATCTGATCTTTGTCAAAATCACACTGATGAAAAAACAGTGTCTGCTTTAACTAAAACCACCCAAACATTTATAGGTTTTCATATTTTAATGAGGATAGCACGCAAACAATGACAGAAGGCGGAGGAATAAGTAACTAAACCATCACATTTAATATTTTGTGGCCCCCCCTTTGGCAGCAATAACTTCAACCAGACGCTTCCTGTAGCTGCAGATCAGTCTGGCACGTCGATCAGGACTAACCTTGGCCCATTCTTTTCTACAAAACTGCTGTAGTTCAGTCAGATTCCTGGGATGTCTGGCATGAATCGCTGTCTTGAGGTCATGCCACAGCATCTCAATGGGGTTCAAGTCTGGACTTTGACTTGGCCACTCCAGAACGTGTATTTTGTTCTTCTGAAACCATTCTGAAGTTGATTTACTTCTGTGTTTTGGATCATTGTCTTGTTGCAGCATCCATCCTCTTTTTAGCTTCAACTGTCTGACAGACGGCCTCAGGTTTTCCTGCAAAACATCCTGATAAACTTTTGAATTCATTTTTCCATCAATGATTGCAAGTTGTCCAGGCCCTGAGGCAGCAAAACAATGCTAAACCATGATGCACCCTCCACCATGCTTCACGGTGGGGATGAGGTGTTGATGTTGGTGAGCTGTTCCATTTTTCCTCCACACATGACATTGTGTGTTCCTCCCAAACAATTCAACTTTGTTCATTCATTCATTCATTCAAATTCATCAGTCCACAAAATATTTTGCCAAAACTTCTGTGGAGTGTCCAAGTGCCTTTTTGCGAACATTAAACGAGCAACAATGTTTTATTAGACAGCAGTGGCTTCCTCCATGGAGTCCTCCCATGAACGCCATTCTTGGCCATTGTTTTACATATACACTAGGTCCCCAACTTACGAACATCCGACTAGCGAACATTCGGAGATACGAACACAAGCTTCAACTTCAGAATGGTTTCAGAAGAACAAAATACACGTTCTGGAGTGGCCAAGTCAAAGTCCAGACTTGAACCCCATTGAGATGCTGTGGCATGACCTCAAGACAGCGAATCATGCCAGACATCCCAGGAATCTGACTGAACTACAGCAGTTTTGTAGAGAAGAATGGGCCAAGGTTAGTCCTGATCGACGTGCCAGACTGATCTGCAGCTACAGGAAGCGTCTGGTTGAAGTTATTGCTGCCAAAGAGGGGGCCACAAAATATTAAATGTGATGGTTTAGTTACTTATTCCTCCGCCTTCTGTCGTTGTTTGCATGCTATCCTCATTAAAATATGAAAACCTATAAATGTTTGGGTGGTTTTAGTTAAAGCAGACACTGTTTTTTCATCAGTGTGATTTTGACAAAGATCAGATCACATTTGATGGTGATTTTATGCAGAAATGTGAGAAATTCCAAAAGGTTCAGATACTTTTTCATACCACTGTATGTATGATGAGTGGTATTGGCTAGCGGTCATGTTAGACAATTCCAAAGCAAATAGGTCATTGTAAAAAAAGTGAACTTTGGCCCATTTTGGGATATTTTTGTTGCCTTTTATTTGTGTGAAAGGATTTTTGTGCTATTTGACACACACCTGAATTTAATTTCATGCATGTTTTGGAGTAACACCTATACGTGAGAAATGAATTGTTCCATTGATTTTTTTTTTTTTTTCTTTTAGTTGAAGATAAGAAAATGAAGAGAATAAAATAATAGAAATGAGGGGTGCTTAAGTTAAGAGAATGAATATCCAGGTTGCTTTCATCACTATGACAGCTATCAACTACAAGTATTTCTCTTTTATTTGTGAACATTTCAGTTGTACACTACTTTATTTACCAAGCACATCTCCACTCAAACCAAACAGTCTTTGCTATTTTCTGCTCATTTGTCATTATATAAAAACACATCAAGTCTGAATTCAACACTTCTAATTAAAATTTTTTTTTTAAAAATACAAAGAGTTGAAGCCTTTGGTGAGCTACTCAAAACCAGCTGGTGAGCTCGGAGACTCCCTGTGATAGTACCACCATCATAAGGCTTTATGTCCATTAAACAACCACACGCAAATAGTGTTTGGAGGACAAGACATACGCAATTAGTATTATGACAAGACAGCTAAATTGAAAATGTTAGTACATACCCCATGAATGAGATATTCACTTTCCCATTGGACAAAAAGGAGCTCCCAACTAACCGCATTGCTTGTTTGTAGGCCTGTCACGATAATCAATAAATCGATTAATCGAACGATTAAAAAAAACAACTGGTCGATAATTATGACATCCTCGATAAGCTGACATGTGCATGTATGCGTGTGTTTCATCTGCTCGTCTCTCTGTGCCACACAGGCTGGATGACAAGAGGCTTCACTCTGCATCTGTCTGTGTGCATTGGTTCTATAGTGGAATGAACGGAGAGAGTGGGCCCTCATCTCAACGTGTTTGGTCGGCAAATATAATATAAACAAAACAGTGGGGCGTGCTCACAGACAGTGTCGCTGGCTACATTACAAAAACATACATACAGGCAACTTCTGTGTCAAACTAATGTCTCACAGAGTTACACCGTACACTATACTTGAGTACCATCTAGCCGTTCGAATGAATTACACCTCTCAGGACAATTAATCAAAAAATGTTGATAAAATCAATTAGATGGTGATTCGTGCCACAATTATTGCCCAGCAAAATCGTGACAGGCCTACTTGTTTGTTTTAAAAACGAAATGTCACTGTGCTAAAGTCACATTTGGAGTCCAAAGACCAGAACCTAGGTGGATAACTCTAGCTAGCTAGCTGAGGCAAAGCACGTAAAGAAAGATGCGAGACAAGTGGAAGAGCAATAGGTTTGATAAGGGAGTGATTGAACACGCTGGCATGCATTGGTGTAGTCTGTGTCAAGCTCAATACGACATGTGTCATTTTGTAGGTAACTGCACATGTAGGATTTGCCGCCGCACACCGATCGTGTTTTTTACCAAAATCGACAGATACTGATCGGTGGCCGATCGATCGGAGCATCCCTAATTCTAATCAGTTGATTTTGTCCATAGGATTCAGTCAATCTTGCTTTTTTGTGAACAAGACTGTTGTGTTGGAAGCAATACATAAAATTACAGATTGACCAATATGGTTTTTCAAATTTTAAGTTGCCAAGGAGGCCAATAACTGATACTTGGAGCTGATATTGGTGACAAAGTTTTGACAAAGATCTTCTTGTTGAAAAGAATGAAAAGAAACAAAGCGCTTGCCAGATGACATACTGTATTTTGTGTAGAATACTACACATGCTGGGATCTGATTAGCTTCAGTGCTATGCTACGCTTCACTGCGTGCAAGTCTCCACTCTTTGTAGCACATATCAGTTTATTTCCCACGTTGTTTTTCACGAGTTAGATGGATATTTTGTTTGCATGACTGGGGCAAAAAGGACACTATGCCACCCTTGTTTCACCAAAAGGTAAGCACCTTCCAGTCTTGCAACAGGAGAAATGCCGGCTGCACCGCTGTAATTTACACGTGTAGGTTTGTAGACCGTTGCATCACATTAGTTCTGCTATTCATCTCTTAGATTAAAAAAAAAAAAAAAAAAAAGCTGATGCTGATATGTATCAAAATGCCAAATATTGGCACTGATAATCAGCCGGGCTGATTATTGGTGGATCACTAGGTAAAACAAAGTGAACTACTTGGCATCAACCAGCAGAGGCCAACGTTGTTCAGACTCTAATGCACATGCCCACAACCACACCCAATGACGGTCCTGTACAGCGTGCTAGCCAATGAGCAAAGGCTTTCAACCCATTGACCAGCAGCTCTTACAGTGTGGAGGAGTAAAGCTTACTTAAAAGCATAGTTGGGATTTTTTGACGTGAAGTTGTATGACATCCCCATCAGCAGTGTAAGTGCATCAACAATGACTTACCCCCCCACTTGGTCCCGTGAGCCCAGTTCTGGTCGGATTTCGGTGATGAGAAATGTAGTACCGGTTAGTTGATGGGGCCACAAAATCCAACCTCTCAATCGCTCGGTTTTACTTTCTTTCGTATCGTTGTTGTCTAAGTGTCGTCTGCTCACGGGACGAAGTGGGGGGTAAGTCACTGTTGATGAACTACACTGCTGATGGAGATGTCATACAACATGTCAAAAAAATCCCAACTATCCCTTTAAGAGGTGCAGTCTGTCATGGTTGAGTAATGCAAAGGGGGCGCTCGCGTTCTAAACATACTTTATCCCGCCTTCTTTCTGCTAAAAGCTGGCAAGCCACACCCCACATCAGAGTCGCGTGCAGGAAACGGTCAGGTGAGCTTCTGAAACTGTGTATGTGGTATGTGGTATGTGTACCCACACCAGGCAGGTGCGGTGCATGAGCTGTTACTGAGACAGCCGGTAACGCTCAATGCCAAATGCCAAAAAAAAAAAAAAAGTGTGATTGGAACCAAAGAGGGTTAGCACATTTAACATACTATCACACAGCTCACCTTTACACTAACCCCTACCCACCAAAACCTCACTCTCATCCGGGTCACAGCACCAGTGTACCAGTGGTTGTGTGTGCAGGGCTGGAACCCTAGAACACACATCCCCACTAAGAGGGAGTTAAGTGGAGCAGCGCTGGCCACTGAGCAAAAAGCCTCAAGCTTTTAACCCCCCCCCCGACCTGCATCACTCTTAAAGCTTACTTCATCTACTACTTTATACTCCGTGTAAAGCAGGGGTCGGGAACCTTTTTTGTTAAGAGAGCCAAGAAAGCCACATATTTTAAAATGTATTTCCGTGACAGCCATATACAACAACTGACAATACAACTAAATGTGTGCATTATTAAGCATGACCAACAATTTTAAGAGTATAATAAGTCTCTGAATTTATTCTTTTTAATAACGTTGTTATATTGAAGCTAACCAATAATAAATACTGTAAAATACTTCTTACAATTAATGTGACTTCTGTGCTTGTGGTAGAAAATGGATGGATGGATTAAAGTGCATAAAGAAGTTTTATATTTTCAATGTTATTTTTAACACTGTGATTTCTGTCAAATGAAATTACAACAACAAATTTTTGTGTTAAAGCCAGAGAGCCGGATGCAACCACCAGGAGAGCCACATCTGGCTCCCGAGCCATAGGTTCCCTACCCCTGGTGTAAAGGCTTAGTCAACAATAACAACAATGCTAGTGCTGTCTTTTTGTACAAAAAGGCATGTTGTATTTAACAAATATTATTCTTGAAATAAATGCTCAACGGAATAGCTGATGGTTTATGTGTGGGCTATCTACGCATGACCACTGGCATCAATTAGCGCTTTCTTACCACGGCAAACACTTACCTGTCATGTCGTCATGTCCTAGTAGGTGCGAAGCCTTTTGTGTGACTCCTCTCTGGGAGGATCGGCGAGCATCACCTTCATCTTCACGCCGTTGATGAACTGACCGTGCAGCACCGCCATGGCGTGATCCGCGCACTTTGCAAGAGGAAGACACCCCCCATACCAAATCAAACATTCCACACACTTTGCTTTGGGACTATAGCTCCAGCGTCTCACCTGCTTCTCTGCATACTTGATGTATCCAACCTTCCTCCCTGGAACCAAGTGGATTTCAATCAGCGACCCAAAGCGGCTAAAAAGAGAAAACCGCTTTTATGTCATAAGCGCTTTCTAAATCAGTCACAATGTTAGCTAAAGCCGTTGGTATGGCAGAGTGCAGCAGTCCCTCACCACTTCACTCTTTTTCAAATTCAATTGGCTCCAGGCCCAATCCTGATAAGTCCATTAACACAAAGTAGGATTTCTTATTTCTAAAATCATATATTTTCATAGTTGGGGAACAGAAAACCTGTTAACCACCTTCTAAATAGGCTTTTTAACGTTAGAGCCCTCGAGACTTGAAATAACACCTTTACACTCCTATTACCCAATATACAGTAGTAGCCATAATTAGACATAGACTCATACATGTTAGCATTGGGAAAGTTCCTTGTTATTGTTCCAGTGTCTAAGCCAGGGGTCACAAACGTGGTACCCACGGGCACCAGGTAGCCCCCCACGACCACATGAGGTGCCCGCAAGCCTGCTTTTCATTCAGGTTTTCAGTTAATAATGAAAGAAGAGTAGAAAGAAATGCATTCTGAAATACAAAATGTGAGTTGTGGACACCAGCATTTTGTTCATGTTCTGGTAAAGCAAGCATATTCGCTTTGTTTGGGTTTAAAATAAGCTCTGAAAATAAATGTTACAAAAATGAGTAGCTCTTGGCCATTTTCATTTTGTAAAAGTAGCTCTCACAAGGAAAAACGTTGGTCACCGCTGGCCTAAACAGTTCTTCCTGTGCTGGCTATTATCTCATCAGTGTAAAATTACTGACACCTTGTGACCAGTGTACTAATACTACTCCACTTGTATTTTACCTCATTTAGCCATTTTTATGATTGAAAATGCCTCATTTAGGCCAAAATTACACACGATTTACTTAAATGTGCTTTGGCTAATAATAGGCCATAGTCAAAACACAAAACAGTATGATTTACTGTATTAATATATTTTTAAACACCGTCAGAGTGCAGCTGGGAAATTCGAAGCTAGGCCTGTCACAATAACCGATTAATCAAATGATTTTAAAAATTTAAAAAAAAACAGAACAGGTTGCTAATTATTATGCTCTCGATAAATTGGCATGTATGTGTGTTTCATCTGCTCGTCTCTCTGTGCCATACAGGCTGGATGACAAGAGGCTTCACTCTGCATCTGTCTGTGTGCATTGGTTCTATAGTGGAATGAACTGAGAGAGTGGGTCCTCATCTTATTCAGTCTCTTTGTGGAGGCGGGGCTACTAGTGAGTGGATAGAGAAGGTTCAGCAGACAGTTTTCTCAACTGGGAAAAAAATATAAATATATCGACAGAGGTGCCTCGAGCAGCAGAGCCTTTGTCCCGACAGTCAATGTTACAGTTACTGAGGCGTTTGGTGGTCGGCAAATATAAACAAAAAAGTGCAAAATGGTGCGTGCCCACAGACAGTGTCCCTGGCTACATTGCAAAAACATACATACAGGCAACTTATGTGTCAAGCTAATGCCTAACACAGGTACACTGTACACTATACTTGAGTACCATCTGGTTCAAATGTGAATTACACACCTCACGACAATTTGGGAAATAATGGTCTCAAAAAAATGTTAAATAATAATGTTAATAAAATCGATTATCAACGATAATTTGTAGCACAATTATCGACCAGCAAAATCTATTATGACAGGCCTATTCGAAGCGCAATGTGGTGAGGGTCGACCGTACAAGGCATAGGTGCCCATTTTGTCGATCGCAAACTACCGGTCGATTGCGAAGGTAGTTTTGGGTCGATCGCATAAACGCCACTTTGTAAAGATGAAGTGGTGAACAGAAAGAAATGCAACTTTCAACTTTATTATTCTGATTATAGTTCAATTAAGTGAGCAGTATGAAGTTATGCGTTCGCTTGTAGCGGCTAGTTATGTAAAAAAAAAAAAAAAAAAAAAGTCGATAGTTTTTACGGCTTCACGTTGGATTCAGAGCATAAAAACAATATTTTTCCACCACCTTAAAACTTGGCACAAATTCCAATACGAGGAATGTGTGAAGCTGCGCTCTGGCTGCACAACTCCTGCCACAACACAAAGCTCACTGCTTGCTTCTTTTTCCTGATGCGTTCCTCATGAAAGGACAAGTGCCAAGTGGTGTGCTATTACTAAAGTGGTGTCCTATCACATTGCTAAAGATAAGGTCCGTGTTGCAACAGTGGAAAAAAACTGCTTTAAAAACCTGCTGAACTACAAACTCGGGATGTCCAGCAACCTTCGCAGTCACAATAATTTTGCACGACAAGCTCTACCACAAATGTACAAGTCGGTCAGTTGCTAAGCCTGACAGGTTGGTGTTCCTGGCACAAAATAAGGACATTCTTGTGTCTTCTAAAAATGTTTACCTAAAAAAATACTGCAGTATTTTTAAGTTGCTGACATTTAAACATTTCCTCTTAAACCGGGCACACCTTCATATCTTGTTCTTTTGTTATTAGCTGAGAATTTGAGCATAGCTAAAGGTTTGTTATATATTAAACAAAAAAAAAAAAATTAATTTGACTTTTTCTATATTTCACAGAGAATGGTCTACTTTATTTCATTTTATTTTTGTATGTGCATCTTGCATGAAGCTATAAAATTAAAAAAAAAAAAAAAAAACAACATCCTCATGTTATTATTTTTTTTTTTTTTTTTAAAACTTCACACGCATATTTGGCTTTGACTTTGTCTAAACTCACTTTGCGGAAAACATATCATATATCGATATTCAACCTAAATATATCTGGATAAGAGTCCAGGGCCCACATCACCCAGCCCTAGTGGGAGGTAGATGCTTGGGACTTGGTCATTTTAAAAGTAGCTCGCAGGCTGAAAAAGTGTGAGCACCCCTTGTTGAGAAGACACATTGAAAGAGTTTGTGATGATATGTAGTATTCTACACTGGTCACTACGTGTCAGTAATTTTACATCGCAGGAAGTACTGTATAGAACAGGAAGTTAAAAAAAAAAAAAACAAACAAGAAGGAACTCTCTCAATGCTAACGTGAGAGTCTATTATGTCTTACAGTACTTTGTCTTATGTCTAGAATATTGGGTAATACGAGTGTAAAGGTGACTATAGGGGTGTTATTTCAAGTCTAGAGGGCTCTAATAGTGTTAAAAACAATATTTAAGATGTAAACAGGTATTCTTTGCTCTAACTACCGTATTTTCACGACCATAAGGCGCACCTAAAAGTGTTAAATTTTCTCCAAAATGGACGGGGGTACCTTATAATGCGGCGTGCCTGATGTGTGCACCGAGTTTCAAAATCTGTTAATGTTGTTGTGTGACTTTGATGAGCACTGTGCCTGACTGACTGGAAGCATTTACTGCCGACACACTGTTGATATAGAGGAAAGACGGACGTGACTGAGGACAACAAAACAAAGGCGGACATGACTGAGGACAGGATGCGGACGTTAAAGGGGAAAGGGTGGGCGTGAAAGAGGACGCTAAAGGCACGCCCCCAGTAGGTACTACATAGTGCTAGTATGTGCATTGTGCAAAACAACATCGGTTTGGCTAAGGACCCTCGAAAATGCCACCTACAAAAGAGACAGGCTTGTGAAGCACTGTTTAAACTACGCGGAGGAACATGGGAATCGAGCAGCCGCAAGAGAATTCAAAATCAACGAAATGGCGGCATCTATCCATTCGGGCAAGGACTACCGTGGTGCAGCAACCCCTACCGCAGTACAAAAAAATTGACGACAAACACATCCAGCCCAACCACATCACCAACATGGACGACGTGCCGCTCACTTTCGACATCACGGTGAACCACACTGTAGAGACGGGGACCAGCACGGAAGTGATACACACAACGGGGCACGAGAAGTCGGGTTTTACTGTTGTGCTTGGTTGCCATGGTAATGGACAGAAACTGCTACCTGTGGTGATATTTAGGAGGAAGACGCTGCCTAAAAGAAAAGTTTCCAGCCAGAGTCATCGTTAAGACCAATCAAAAGGGCTGGAAGGAAGAGGAGAAAATGGCCAAGTGGCTGAGTAACGTGTGCGGAAAGAGACCGGATGTTTTTTTCTTACGCATCACCGTCCCTGTTGATCTGTGACTCAATGCGTGCCCATCTCACAGCCACTGTGAAAAGTCAAGTGCAGCAAATGAACTCAGCTTGCCATCAATCCGGGAGGCTTGACGAAGGAACTCTGGAACGCTGGACATCGGTGTAAACAGGGCGTTTAAAGTGACGTTGCTAGCGGCATGGGAGCGATGGATGACAGCTAGTGAACACAGCTTCACTAAGACTGGGAGACAGCGCCGGGCCAGTTACACCACAATTTGTGAATGGATTGTGGATGCTTGGGCTAACGTGTCTGATGCACTGTTGTTCGAGCTCTCACAAAAGCCGGCATCATTTCTGAGGAGCCGCACGGCAACGAGACTGACTGACAATGATGAGAGGGAACTTGACGTGTTTGATGGAGAACTTGCCCCGCTGTCCATTTGGGATCAGAAGGTGAGGACTTTGATGGATTTGTGGATGAAGATTGATCAAAAATAACATGAATACATTGTTAAATACTTCAATAAAGTACAACCCAACTCGGCAGCCGAGCATGAACGCTAAAACATACGCTAGCATGCATGCTAGCGTATGTTTTAGCGTTCATGCATGCTAGCGTATTGTAACATCGCTGGGAGCACTTCCTGTTCCCCAGCATGCTTTGCGGGACTGTTTTAGTGCAAATGCTCTTAAAGTTACATGTTTGAGCTACATAGTTGTTAGTTATTGTTCAGTAGTGCAGTAGTGTCTTGTTTGTTTTTGTCTGTCTGCTGCGTTGCTATGTGATGTTTTTAGTTGTGCACCATGACTGAGACTGTTGTGTTGAGTGATGACCTTCCTGATTTCAAGTGGGTTTGATAAAATGAATTCGAGTTCTGTTCTTAATCTGCCCAAAGAAATAAAGCACTTTCGCTTCCTTACTGACTCTTGAGCCCGTATGTTTGACCATACCTGCGCCCAATAATACATTGCGCCTTGTATGTGTGTTAAATACAGAAATAGCACCCGAAACTGAGACTCGGAGACGCTTTTAAATACGGTGCACCTTATAATCGAGAAAATACAGTACAAAAATATTCCGTTTATAAATACGGAATTCTATGTTGTGGAAATTCACTTATCACAGTCGGGTCTGGAACCAATTAACAGCAATAAACGAGGGATTCGTGTACTTGGGTTATCCTTGTCTAAAACTGAAGTGTAAAAAAAGAAATAAAGCGTATACGTACCAGAAAACATCCTCCAGCACATCCAGTGGCAAGGGGGAGGGGTTGAAGACGACAAACAAGCGCTCCTTGGATTTGCTGTCGGGCGGCGCAAGCTTCTTCGGGGGGGGCAGACTGACATCGGTCTGAATCCGGGACACTGCCGGGGGTGCAGAGAACCCCTGGAAGAAACATCATTTTAAAAAGTGGCAAAGGAGAGGATTTTAAAAATCTTCGCTGGACAGGCACGGAGACACAGTCATCTGTCACAGATGTACGCAACAACTCACGGGAGGTTTCATTGCTTGACTGCTGGAGGGTCCGTTCCACATTGCTGACATCACCTGGGTGGACACAAACTGCATGGCCATCCGACCTACTGGGCTACACAGTAATACACCACTTTTTTTTTTGTAAAAAATTAAGCTTTTTATTTCATGTATCTGTGTGTGCGTGTGTACCTGCTGCGTTCTTCTCCATCATCCACAAAAGCGACCATGAGTCTGTTGCCTGGGGGGTACTCAAATCCATTCAGTTTTTCTTTGGCGTACACGGCTGAGCCAAGGTTGCTGTAGCGAATCAAAGCCTGACCTGCAGGTTGGCCAACAACACCGTGCCGTTAACAGCATGAAGTCGTAATTAACCACACCACACCCCCGTCAAGCCACCACTGGCCTTTGCTCATCCCGTAAGCGTCACGTTGCAGCTCGCAGTATTCCATCCCGGGAATGATATCAAACAGGGCAAAAACCTGCTCCTGCGTCAGCGCGGCTCGTGTGGATATCATCAGGCAGTGGGAGAAGTCGCCGATGCGGCCATGACCGGTAGGTCGGTCCATCACCGGGTAGCTGGGTGGTTCAGCTGAGCCTGGATGTGGAGGAGGAGACAAATGAAGGGGGGGAAAAAACAGCCCCCAGGTTGGAGGAGGATGCAACAAGGAAGCGCACCCATGGGGAAGGAGTAGGGGTTGGTGGAGTCAGCACAGCCTGTGTAGTCATTCCTGGCCATCATGCTGATGTTGTCTTCCGTGGCAGAGGCTTTGTTGCGAGGTTCTGCCAGGATGGCTCTGTAAGCTAACAGGATTATAGTGAGGACATGACACGCCCGCAAAGACACTAACCTTCCAGCCTTACCTTTGTCACAGTTCTCTATGGCCAGGGCCGCTTGGGAGGGTTTGTGGTATCTCACATAGCCCAAACCTTTACTCTCCCCAGTCATCTTGTTCTTGATGATGACACAATATTCGATGTCGCCATACTCCTGAGGATTCGTAAGAAATAGAAATGTATTCCGTTTGTATTCCGCACACATACTGGAAGGTTTCATGTTTCCATTCAACACTGACGACAAGCCAGTCAAAGGGTGAAGAAGCGGTATACTGAATGTGTGTACCTTAAACGTCTTTTTCAGGTCTTCCTCAGAGAACACTTTGGGGATCATGACAAAGATCCTGGTCAGCTCCTCATCCTCCACGTCCCTGTGGCTCGTAGACGACCGCGACTGGGCGATAAACACCTGCAAGAAGCATCCAGGTGAGCAAATGTCACTTTTTTGTGAGCTCAATGACTGCTTGTAGAACACAATGTACAAACTGAAAATGACTGCAACAAGACTCATGGCTTTGAAGTCAGTCTAGCATACAACCAAATCATTACTTATAAAAAAAAAAACTAACGTTATTCTATATTGACAATCAAAACAACTTGTTTGCCCGAACTGACACTCGGGTGTGTCTGGCTAGCATTGTACCTAACTGCCAAGTAACGTACACATTCATTCAAAAAAATCCCTTCAAAAACAATCGGTTCGGATACATGCTAGGTTCTTCACCTTGATAGGTTTGGTTCCGTCCACCAGGACTTTGCCGTGCATTTCCTCCATGGCCAGACAGGCCTGAGACGATTTGGCAAACTTCACATAGCAAATGCCTTTGGACTCTTTTGTCTGCTTGTCTTTCACGACCCACACCCCCTGGATGTCCCCGAACACGCAGAAATTCTCCCTGAGCTCATCTTCGGTGATGGCGCGACTGGTGACCAGGAAAAGGCGGCTGTTGGGAGGGTCGTCGAGGTTTTCCGTGGCTTGTTTCGGTGTGGCTGTGGACTCCTCCATCTTGCCTCGCCAACCACCGGTGCTGCTGGGTTCAGGAGCCTTGGGATTTTAAAGCACCTTCTGCTCAAATCAAATGACGAAGCAAATGTGCAAATAATGTCTAATTAGAGCATTCACATTCCCACACTGCACTACATACATCAGCTCTCACAAACCAACGTATTAAGCAAATATGCAAATTATGCCCTATTTGTTATTTGCATTTCTCATGGGGAAACTAGCGTACTTTGCCCTTCTTCCCGACGCGGTCCCGTTTTAATAGTTTCCCGTATTTTCCCCTTAATTTTATCATTTAACTTTCTTTCTTTTTACAGCCAGAGCAGCACAGCTTCCGGTCCGCGCGCCAACAGTCGATCAACATCCTGTAGCCGGTAAAGTCACACCTTCAAAATAAGACGCACGCCCTTAAAATAACACAGTTGCACGTGACGTGGAATGGCCAATGTAAAGAAAGCTGGACGGTACCGTCTTGTACAAATGCAATGACTTCGTGGATGTCATATTGTAGACAGCAATAATACACGCTTAAAATCACATTTAGAAACAAAATACACACTTTGACAAATTCAGCACATTACTCTGGCCTGAGGACACAACCTTCCTCACCTTCAAGCAACCTTTCTAGTCACCTACACTATGTATTACATCATAACATATAGATGGAGAGAAAATGGTTGGTTTTCATTTTCGTAAGTGCTGGTTTAAGTGTGAAGCTCTGCTGAAAACAAGTCTGTTCTCTTAAATAACAATTTAAGACAATGACAATTTCTAAAACGTTACTGAAAAAGATGTTTATATTTTTAAATAATGATTGAAACATAGACAGCTTGCCAGATCAGTCAAGCGTCAGAAACCTAATTATTTGTATCTTTAATAACTGTAAAAAAGAAAAATTATGTTTTTTAAAACAAAAACATTAAACATTGAAGTAACGTATATGTGTTCTGACAAATCCAGAGGGAGGAGGAGACATGGCCAAGCTTGCCGGCTGTAGTCCAACACGCTGTTTCCTGTTTCCACGCAGTGTACCTGTTTCCTCCTCTGTATCCTTGACGACAACCAAAGACTCCTACAATAAGATGTTTTGTAATAGTATTATTTTCACAATTGACTGATTTTATGCAGTTTCTAAAGGAATAATTTCCCTATTACAATGATATCAAGTTACAAAAGGAAGCATTTACTAAAGAAATCACGTATATTGAAATGAGACGTGGCCTAAACAGAGTGTGACGCAACGACCAACACGTGATCCAGTGACGTCATAATCAGGCGCCTACAGCTGCAGTGACCTTCTGTGCGACCGCCACTCACTCATCGTTGGTGTCCTGCAGCGGACAGCGGCATTCATTCACCTGAGCGATTTTATTCACAAAGACTGAAACGTACAGGTAACTATTGGAAGATTGTTCAAAAATAACGTCTATTTAGCGCATTATAGGCACGACCTCGCTCTTGGGCGATTTAATGTATTTTATACCGTTTGCTAAATTAAATGTAAAGTGTGAAAGTGCCTCGTCTGTGTTGAAGATGTCTGCCGAGCGACGCCGGCCTCCTTCAAGTATCCTTTAACTTGTGTACGAGTAGTAGCCACCTTGCTTGACAAGTAAAAAGCCGTCATGGAACATTCCGTTCCGAGAAAGCCCATTCGTCCTTATTGAAAAACAAACCAGACTCTTGATGCCGTTAATGAAATGTATTTATGTTGTATGTATGTTGTAATGGCTCGGTAAAGGGGCGAGTTAGCCGCCATGTTGGATGTTAACGGTCACCCCGAAGCTAGTCGCCCGGCGACATCCGCTAACACGTAGACCTTTACCAATTCACAAACGCTACCATAACGGTGCCTCGTTGGCTGCAACATTAGCACTTAAAGCTAGCCACCATTCACACAACCTGGCGCCGAGCAGTTAATGCTAGCCAGTGTGGGTAGTAGCTGATGGTGATGTAATGTGTACCGTAAGGAAAGTAACATGAGCCTACCCAGTACACACTTAAAACGACCTTCACCTACTAGTACTGTGGAGGACAGGAGGAGGCTTTGCGTACATTTGCACATCAGTGGTTTACTAGAATGATTTCAAGATTCAAGAGAGTTTTGTTGTCATGTGCATGGTAAAACAGCAGTTATACCATGCAATGAAAATCTTATTCTGTTCATTCTCCCAAGAAAAGAAAGAAAACACAAGAATTTGTGTGCTTATATGTAAATTAATATAAAAGTAATAACGTCTTGTTCCAGCTGACTATGGGAGACGTAGAAAAAGGAAAGAAGGTTTTCGTGCAGAAGTGTGCCCAGTGCCACACAGTGGAGGAAGGGGGCAAACACAAGGTGGGGCCCAACCTCTGGGGTCTGTTTGGACGCAAGACGGGCCAGGCTCCGGGCTTTTCCTACACAGATGCCAACAAGAGTAAAGGTCAGTGGGCGTGATGAAAGTTGGAAACGGTCTCGGTGACCTGCAATGTTTTCGTGTAACGCTTGTCAGTCACGCAGTACGGCCCTGCCCCAGCCAGGGCCGAGACACGGGTCCGCCAATTCCCGCTAGATGAGAGTTGACAAGCTAAAAGCCCAAACTGTCATCTAGGGTGTGAGGTTTACCAAGGCTTGGGAAAACATTCAAGGTCAAGTGATGACCTTGTATGACAGCAAATTAGAATGCATTTCTGATGTATGTATACATTTCTACATCTCTTCCCATAAGAAATGTAAGATTCTGTCACACATAATAGAACACACACATGCAGACAGGATGCTTGCTGAAAGAACCATGACAATGTTTGGGCTAAACAGAGAATCCTACAAAAAAAACTAGAGGCAAAATTTTTGCTAAAAATGTCAGACAACTGAATTAGAGAAAAAGAAAAATTGGGCGAAAAGTTGACAGGATTTGGAGAGTTTATATTATATTATATTATATAGATATAGATATACATATAGTCTTGCTGATCCGATCCAGAACTGACTCCTGGTTTTTTTTTGTTTTTTTTTTTTTTAATGGAATAGGCTGTTAATACAAACATGAATTTGTGGAGTTGAATATGGTTATGAAACTAACTCAAAGCATTAAATATAATGCAACCAAAGTATTGCTGAATTTTATTTATTACACAGCATGACCAACGGTATTTAGTAACAAACCGCTGTGTGTCAGGTCCCTAATCCAATAAAAGATCAAATTGAAAAAAAAATGGGTGTGCAAAATACTAAACTTTTAACATGCTTATAGATCAATTCCTGGTGTGATTTTAGAATATGAATTTTTTTTAATTCTCTTCAGCGCAACGGTAATTTGACGGTCCCTAGTGTAAACAACCAGCGGTTAGAGCAGCACTTCCTGCGTAAGCAGTGGCGGAGCCAGACATTTTTCATTGGGGTGTTCAAGGTGAGACCATTACTCACATAGTGGTGGCAATAAGTTGATACCTAAAATGTCTAGATGGCCAGTGGGGTGGCCGGAGAGTGACCAAGGGTTTGCGTGTGAGCTCCCCGCACCATGACACAGCAGTACAGGCACAGTGAGGGGGAACTTCCGCTGTAGCTATGGAGCCTAATATCCGACGTCCAGCGCAAAACTAACTTCACCACGGCAAGCAGACCGGCCCTATCTTGTGGCAGAAGCCGATATTATCTGATCTTCAAAATACAGCGGACCGGCAGCCAATGCTGATCCTGAAGACGGGACATCCCGAGTTGAAACCATAAAATACTGAAAACATTTCCATGTGAATAGCCCCTTAATAAGCTGCCATGGGGCCAAATAGCAATTTGATGCGGAAGGTGAGAACCACTGCTGGACTCGATCTTGCCAGGATGTACGGGAATAAGTTCTATCAATTTCTCATTTATGATTATTTTGCATTGTTTTCTGCACGCAAAACAATTGTTTTCAATAAAATGTTGGGTGTCTGGAATCGGTACTTTGGATTTACATTATTTCCTGTGGGGAAAAATTGCCTTAGTTTTCATCTGTTTGGGTTTTTCTTTTGTAAAGAAATGAATAAGGAAAATGAGGTATGACTGTATGTTGGCGAAGGAGCGCACGTGACAAAGCGTTCTTTTGTTGTCTTGTCAGGTATCGTGTGGGGTGAAGACACCTTGATGGTGTACCTGGAGAACCCCAAGAAGTATATTCCTGGAACCAAAATGATCTTTGCTGGCATCAAGAAGAAGGGAGAACGCCAGGACCTGATTGCTTATCTCAAATCAGCCACATCATGAAGTCCACGTGCACGTCCTCCTATTTAAAGGCATTTTATTGTTTTCCATGTTATTTGGAAAGATGCTTGATGAAGATACAAGTGTCTTAACATCATCTATAATTCATATTCCTCATTTCTCAACATGAAGCTGTGTAAGGTTCCTGATTTGTTTAGATAGATTGATCCCGTTATCACTAAAGCAGCCCTTCAGACGTCCACAATTTTTCAATATGATTGACAGTAAACAC
This sequence comes from Dunckerocampus dactyliophorus, assembly GCF_027744805.1. Classification (NCBI taxonomy): domain Eukaryota; kingdom Metazoa; phylum Chordata; class Actinopteri; order Syngnathiformes; family Syngnathidae; genus Dunckerocampus; species Dunckerocampus dactyliophorus. Next base: position 26,026,461 of record NC_072832.1, on the reverse strand, counting down.
TGCGATATGAAGAAAGACGTGTTTGATGGATGAAGCTTTTACTTACCTGGTTTCACAGGCTGGAAAGAGTCTTTTAACTTATTTTACTGTCGTGTAATATTTACAATGAATACTGTATGCACTTGGAAGTCAACTTCTACTGTGTTGACAACACGACTGAAGGATTATTAAACACAAGAATGTCTACTCTTCTGTTTGGTCCAATCAGGATTTTTGGAATGAAAGATTGTGCAAAAGGTGCTCCTTAAATGACATCCATGCAGCCATAGTAAAACGTCCTCATTTGTCCTCATTTAACCCTCGTGGTCCATCTTTAGTTGTCCTTTCCTCTGTCACCTGCTGCTCGCCATCACAGCTTATTTATTGTGTGCGTGTAGCGCCCTCTTGTGGTCACTGGACCTCATTGCGGCTTGAGCAGGTAAAACCTTAACCTACTTCCTGGAAGACAATGACTCACTCCAACGTGTTTCACTTTCCATTAGGTAAGGTTGTCAATCACTCGGCAAACACGCTCCTGGGTATCTGGGCTCATTTTTCATTCATAATACGTTTAGCCAGACGCGCTGCAGTTACACATGTTGGCCACTAGAAAGCAGTGTTGAAATATGCCAGCGATTGAAGTTATTCCAAATTGAACAGTCGTCTCTCGCCACATCACCCTTGGAATTTCGCAGCTTTACTGGCACAGATTTTTAAAAATATATTAACACCTCACTGCTGTTTCGTGGATCAATACTACGAAAAAAAAATTTGCGAGATAACGCAAAAGTAATAACATTAAGAGCATTGCACTTCTGCTACTTCCGTGTCCAGAGCGGGTGTTTGCGTTGAAACTTCAAATTAAAGAGAATTTGAGTTTCTGATAGGAGTGTTTATTTAAAGGACAAATGAAAAAATCCCATGTATGTCTAACCAATGTATTTCCTTTCCAGTACGTGTGTACAGCGGCACTAGCTAGGACTGGATGTTAGCATTTTATTTTCAACAGAGAGCCGAGATATCGTCACTGAATTTTGTGATGCCTTCCCATCCCATTTTCGCTATGTGGAGGCAAACTATGAAGTGTGTCCTGTACCTTCACATGGTTTTGTGAGATAACTCCAAACAATGCAAACATTTTTCGTTATCTCACAACAGTTTTGTGAGCTCTTGCAAAAATCCATCTTAGGGGTTCCATACAGCCTATTCTTAGACAAAAATATAAATATTTCAGCAAATATGACTTTTTTTTGGCTTGAATTAAGCATTTTCAAGCATAAAAATGCAGATGAAGTAAAATACAAATACTGTATAAGGCATTCAGAAGACGCATTCAAAGGCGTTGTGATGATATATAGCATGGTGGTACCTCAGTTAACGTCCGCCCCGGTGAGTGCTTTTTTTGGCCATCCAAAATGTTTGCAAACGTTCTGCCTTGGCTTGGGTTCACCCACTTGTTTAGCATCCAAAATACTCTCCGTTTTGTTTTTTTTGGAGCACTGGATTATTTGGCTGAGTAAAGGTCGACTTTTTTTTTTCATCCAAGGAGGGAAATTAAGGCAGAAGTGCAGGGAAAAAAGTCAAATGTTACAAAGGTGTGTGAAGCCAATTAGCAGGTAGGAGCTGGATTCCTCCTAAAGCTGATTTACACCAACATGCACCACTCACATGTTTTCTACTCTGTCTGCACACACACACACATTCTAGTTGTTATTTCAAATGTCTTGGTTCCCTTGTGATGAAACAAATGTATGTTTATGTACAACATACTGTGTGCTTGCTGCACTGTGACAACAACCACACACACACTCATTGAGAAAGAAGTTAGTGTGGTGAAGAAGATGTGCACCATAGTTGTCACCTGATGTTAAAAATGATCCTGTGACTCCAAGTCAACATTCTTGTCATTGTGACACCCTTTCAAAAATCTTAGCACGTTCATTATAATATCAGCATAAAGGCAATTATTGTTTTTGCTTCCATCTTTCACGAGCTGAACTCGTGAGACGTAGAAGCTTTTCTTTATGCACAAAAGTCCCATTTCTCTCAAATATTGTTGACTAAATCTGTCACAATTCAGCCATCGCACAGGTGTGCCGTATTGGACAGCGTCATTATGTATTGCACAGGTGTGCCTTAGGCTGGCTACAATAAAAGGCCACGCCAAAATGTGCACTTTTACTGTATGGGGTTGGGGAGGTTGGTGGAAGTCTGTAAAACCCTTCACCACACATTTTATACACTTTCTCAGACAGGCATGAACATTTTCTCACATTTCTGTCTTGTTTAAATGCTCTCAACGTTCAAATTTCATTGCATTTTAATGATGAACCTATTAGGTTGGACACAAGAACTTATTAAGTGACTCACATGTATTTCACTCCTATGATGCAAGACCACTCCTATGCCTCTTCGTCCTGGCTCCGTTCCAGTGTAGTGTTTTTGTATCCTTGTCGTATCCTGTCGTATTATCCTCACACAGTTAGCTTCTTCTGTTGCTTCTACCATTTACAGTATTGGGGGTTAGCGAGCAGCTCACTAGGTTAGCTAGTTTGGTAGCCATGACCACAACAGGAGACGGCACGAAGGAGATTGATTGACAATGGTCTACAGCCAATCAGGACGCAGAAGACAATGGGCGGTGCAGACAGAAGAGACAGAATAGAGAGACACGCTACCTTGTTCTAAAGCACAGAACTACAACACTCAACCTCCCACAATAAAATTCTTCTTAAAGGGCCAGGATCAGCCTGTAACAGCGTCCATACGCTGTTAAAAAAAAAAAAGCATTGAAGTTTGGGAGTCAGCCAAGGGTGAACCGCGATGGAGCGAGGGAACACTGTATAGTAATCACTCGTTTATGGTGCTTCATTGGTTCCAGACCCGTCCATGATAACAGAACCTCCGCAAAGTAGGCTTTCTTATTTCTAAATCAAATGTTTTTAAGAGTTAGATCATAGAAAACCTGTTAACAACTTTCTAAATACACTTTTTGACATTAGATCCCTCTAGACTCCTATTACCCAACAGTAGACATAACAAGAGAAAATAAGACATTTTAGGCATTAATAAGACATAATATAGACTCACACGTTAGCATCGGGAGACTTCGTTGTTGTTCCTTTTTTAACTTCCTGTTGTGTACAGTACTTCCTGCGGTGGCTATTGTCCCATCAATGTAACACTACTGACACCTAGTGACCAGTGTAGAATACTACATGCCATGACATCTTTCAATGAGTCTTCTGAATGCTTTATATTTATATTGTACTTCATTTAGCCGTTTTTATGCTTAGCTTTATGCTTTAGGCAAAAAATACATACAATTTGCTTAAATATGCATGTGTTTGGACTAGATCATACAAAACGTGTTTACAACTTCCTAAAGACGCTTTTTAACATGATTAGAGCCCTGTAGACATGAAATATCACTCCTATAGTCACCTTTACAGTCCTATTACCCAATATAGTAGATATAATAAGAGAAAATATGACATATTACGCATAAATAAGAGGTCAATAAAGTATTTATCTAATAATAGACCATACTCCACCATGAATGATCAATGATTTATGAATGAATATATTTTCATATGAGTGAAGCTGTGAAGTGGTGAGGGATTACTGTACTGCCAAACCGGAGGCGCTCAACTGACGGGCAACAGCTGCAGTCAGCATGTGATCGTGCCTACTACACGCACCCTCGACACTTCACACATCCATGTCAGAAAACCGCTCGTTTTGGCGCAGCCTTTTATTGTGGCCAGCCTGCGGCACACCTGTGCTGCAATAATCATCTTGACGAGCGGACGGATTATCGCGGCTCACTAACTCCTTTGGACCGTGAAATACGGCTTTTGTGGGCATGGAAATCTTGAACATGTTTCACTTTATGAAAGCAAATGTGTTGCATTTCTATCTGTGATGAGTGTGTACATAAAAAAACATCAAACACGTTGTTGTGTAGTATGCTGTATGCAGATACTTCATTAGGTACACGGTCTAGTATTATTAATGTGGACTTGATCCATACATTTTATTTTTATTATTTCGTCATTTACTTGTACTGTACTAGCAAAGTCAATGTAGTGTGTGTGTGTGTGTGTGCAGGATGATGGCCCATATTGATGCCTGCGGCACTCATCGCCATGGTAACCTCCAGGCGGCCATGATGCCGCTGCCGAGGAGAGGGAGGATAAATATAGTGCGGTGCCGGCTGGCAGCCAATCAGGGGAGAGCTGAGTTTGCTGAGTCACACTCCAGTTCCTGCCTGGAGGATGACTGCGCCCAATCTTCGTCGTGTGGCAGCCATTTTGGTAGTTCTTGTCAAATCCAAGCTAATGCTCTTGTAGTGTTCTTTTTCTAGGAGCCACTTGATTAGGTGCACCTGCCAGACCCGAATGGCTAATTAAATGTTGGTTTTTTTCCACTGACGTTTGCACTAAAAGATGAAAGATGAAAATATTGCGCACCAGTGCAGGTTTTGTCACAAGCCAGGAGAGGTGAAAGTTCACCAACGCCTAAAGGGGCGTAGTCACATTTCCCAGCAGTGTGTGTGGCACTGGGTGTTTTACTGGACGTTTGACCTTTAAATTGGAACAAAGTGAAAGCATGAATGAAAGAATCCTTTCTTTGCTTTTGGCACAAATGTTCCTTTCTCATCTCCTCCTCTGCACCACTTCTCTCTCCCCCACTTTGGCATCCTCTCTCTCTCTCTATCTCTCTTTCTGCCTCCTCCCCTCTCCTCCTCTCCTCCTCTCTTCCTTCCATTAGCAGGAAGAGCACATCAGACGAGGACGGTCAGTCCAGGCAGACGCAGCAGCAGCAGCAGCAGAAGAAGAAGAAGCCGTTAGCAAAGCATCATGGATGTTCTGAAGAAGGGCTTCTCCATGGCCAAGGACGGAGTGGTGGCAGCCGCCGAGAAGACCAAGGCTGGCGTGGAGGAGGCCGCCGCCAAGACCAAGGAGGGGGTCATGTTTGTCGGTGAGAGGAAGGCGGTGATGATGATGGTGAAAGTGCACTTTGTTTGAGTCACTTCCTGCTCGGGAGGGCGGGAAGGCGGGAGGGAAAAAGTGGAATGTTTCATATCCGTCAGGAAACATCAACTTCTTGACGAGAGACGCAGCAAAGCCAGATTGAAAGATTCAAGGTGGGGGGTCGTGCTGAGGCTGAGGACGCGGTGGAAGGTTCGGGAAGGAAGGAGGGTGGAAGAGAGGAAGACATTGTGGGTGTGGCCTGTGCAAGGCGGAGCTGGGAAAATGGAAGGACTGTGAAAAGTTTACAGTCGTCCCTCGCAATATCACGGCCCAATTGATGCTCCCTCGCTATAATCGCAGTTTTTCAAAAATGTATTTATAAAGGATAATTGTTTTGTGGTGGAATGTGGGCTATTATTAGTAACAATTGTACTTATTCTTGGCCTAAAGAAGCATTTTCAAGCATAAAATGTCTAAATGATCGAACTATCCATCCACCCATCCATTTCTACGCCAGTTATCCTCACTAGGGTCGCGGGGGTATAATAGGCCCCGTATCCCAGCTGACTTGGGGCGAGATGCGGGGTACACCCTGGACTGGTGGCCAGCCAATGGCAGGGCACATATAGACAAACACTCACATTCATACCTATGGACCATTTAGAGTTGCCAATGAAGCTAACATGCATGTTTTTGGAATGTGGGAGGGAGCCGGAGTACCCGGACAAAACCCACGCACTCCTGACTGTGTGTCCAACATGCTAACCATTCGCCCACTGTCCGGCCATGGTCTAACTAAATGAACTCAAATACAAAGACACAGCAGAAAGAGCACTGTAACTGTGAATATAGTATTTTCCATTAGCCACTAGTGTCGGTGTTTGGTGAGACAGGCACCAGACTCCTCACTAAGGTTCCCTAGGGAACACATTCACTGTGACACTGCTCCAGCAGTTTTATTTACGTCTTACATGGCTTATTTACTCTTATTCTGTCTACTATATTGGCTAACACGAGTGTAAAGCCGTTTAAAGCCACAAGGTAGTACTCTGTGCAGAAAAAAACAACAAGGAACTGTGAGTCTATGGCGCCTTAAAATAAATGTTATCTTATTTATGTCTAGGTGACTATAGGGGTGTTATTTCATGTCTTGAGGGAGCCAATAATGTCGGAAAATGTATTTAGAAGATTGTAAACAGGTTTTCTATGTCATAACTACGAAAACATTCCATTTATTAATACTGAATCCTACTTTGCACAAATTCACTTATCCCAGTCGGGTCTGGAACCAATTAGCCGCCATAAATAAGGGATTACTGTACTGCATAAAAATGATGGTCATATACTACTGTAAAGGTCTTTATGCGTCGCTCCATGGGGTGCACTACTTGGCTGCAGCCAGCAGAGGTGCTGTTAATTCAGTGTCGACTCGCTTTAGGTCAGAAGGAGCTTCTGGGAACTTTTACAAGCTTTTTCATTTTCCCAGCACAGTAACTGAAAAAAGCCATTCATGATTCATAGATTCCTAGAACCATCCAGCTAGCAATTACAGTCAAACCTTGGTGTTTGTACACCCCAGTTTTCATACCATTTGGTTTTTGTTTTGCCTTGGTTTTCCTGCAATATTGCACGTAACAAACCCGCCCGTTTGCCCTGTACTGTATCGTTACGTAAAATCCAGATTTCTTTTTTATTGAGTGTGACTGCTAAATAAGCCCCGGTGGGGCCAAAGAAAGTTGGGAGTGGCAGCAATTTGATGCAGAAGGTGAGAAACACGAATGAATTCAATCTCACCAGGACGTACAGGAAGTCTGCATCAACAAATACTTCCATCCATTCATCATTTATAAATGTTTTGCATTGTTTTCTGCATGTAAAATTTGAATTATGCTCTATAAAATGTATTTTTTATTACTTTTGCGTGTCCAGAAGGGATTTATTGGGTTTTCAGGCTTTGGTACATTCTGGCGTACAGCTGTACTCATCTATGCACACGTGCGGTTCATCAGGTCGTCAAAAATTCATTTGAATGTTTTATTTCCAGGAAACAAGACGATGGAGGGTGTGGTGACCGGAGTCAACACAGGTACCAAAGTCATGTCCTTACCCTTTTTAGCAAAAAGAAATGTCATGTGTTACGTCATGTGACCTCCAGTGGCCCAGAAGACGGGCGAACAAGCCAACATCGTAGCCGACACTGCGGTTTCGGGGGCCAACGAGGTGGCCCAGGCCACAGTGGAGGGCGTCGAGAACGCAGCCTTGGCGAGTGGATTTGTCACCGTGGTGAGTGCTGATGTCACATGACACACATCGTTGTGATATCAATTCCACATGTTCCGCATTTTATTAGGATTTCATTGAGCATCTTTTCCCAAATAATCTCTCTTTCACTGATGTAACAATGTGGCAACAAAACGTGTCATTTGCCTTTTGTTTTTCTCATCTTGACTGGGTAGAAACAGGAGGAGGCGGTACATGTAGCCGAGGAGGTGCCTGATTGGTTGGATGATTGACTGACATGCATGGCATGATGCTCGCAGCATCACATGACTTTACAATTTCTATCCTGCTCTTTCTAATGACGGATGGTATAAAATATTCTTATTGGTTTGAAAATATTTTACTATGGCAAGTCCTACAACTGGAAGGTAACATACTAACCACCATGGATTCTCATTCAACTACACACTGTAGATGCTCATATCTAACATAACCACATGATATCATAATATCTCATGATATCATGTTTGATCAAGATGGCAAAGCAACAACATGATGTGCAGTGATGCTGAAAGTCATCAAAATACTAAAAGGGTAGATGAGATTACCTCTCATCCTGGTGCGGTTGAGATGATGTCTCATCCTGGTGCAGATAAGATCCTGGTGTGGATGAGATGATGTCTCATCCTGGTGCAGTTGAGATGATGTCTCATCCTGGTGCGGATAAGATCCTGGTGCGGATGAGATGATGTCTCATCCTGATGCGGTTGAGATGATGTCTCATCCTGGTGCGGTTGAGATGATGTCTCATCCTGGTGCGGATAAGATCCTGGTGCGGATGAGATGATGTCTCATCCTGGTGCGGATAAGATCCTGGTGCGGATGAGATGACGTCTCATCCTGGTGCAGATGAGATGACATCTCATCCTGGTGTGGATGAGATTACTTCTGATCCTGAGTAGATGAGATTATCTCTCATCCTGGTGTGAATGAGATGATGTCTCATCCTGAAGCGGATGAGATGATGTCTCATCCTGGTGTGAATGAGATGATGTCTCATCCTGAAGCGGATGAGATAATGTCTCATACTGGTGTAGATGAGATTACCTCTCATCCTGGTGTGAATTAGATAATGTCTCATTCTGGTGCGGATGAGATTACCTCTCATCTTGGTGTGAATGAGATGATGTCTCATCCTGGAGCGGATGAGATGATGTCTCATCCTGGTGTAGATGAGATTACCTCTCATACTGGTGTGAATGAGATGACCTCTCATGCTGGTGTGGATGATGAGGCTAGCTAATGATCTCAGTAAAGAGAATCAGTTGTGCTAACATCACATGCTAGCGTTGTTTGTAGGTAAAATGTGATGAATTCATCTTGTGAAGGAACTTGTGTTCTCCTTCCAGTCAGACGCTTCAAAAGCAGAAGAAGGAGGAGAAGAGACCGAGCAAGCCGCTCAGTAGGTGAGAATAATAATAATAATAATTAATATTTGTACTTTTCTACATCAAACCACATTTCATGGTGTGAAACTACTTTTGTCATTTTCTCGTCTAGCAGTCGTGTTTGGTCGTCCATCGCGGGGAAGACAAAGACGCTTATGTATCCTAACTTGAACTTTCACTGCATTTGACCTCTGACCTATCCCTATCAGCATCCCACACCCTTTCTCGGCGGAACGGACCCGTGGAAGCGTTAACACTGTCGCTTCACTGGCCCATTGGGCGGTGGAGAATGACATCAGCCACAGAGTTGGCCCCGCCCCCATCAGAAATGCCCTTTGCATGTATGTTGCTTTGCTGAAAATTGAAAAATAACACACACACACGAATGTCATTATCTGAGCTTTAGTGCTAATTTCTTTTATAAAACAATAGAAACCAAATAAAGTTAACATTAACATCCAACTGTGCTGTTTTGATTGTCTTGAGCACTAAACTGTAAATAGCCCAGCAAACATGACATGCAGAGCACAATGATGACAACATTTATTTGTATCACATGAAAACACGTATTGTTCTGCATTTTGTTTTCTCGCTGAGCAGCGGCGTGTGCTGTTGACATGTCCGCCCCGCCCAAAGGCAGTCACAAGCCATGATGCTCTCCTATGCATCGAAAGTGCAAATTAATTGCTATTACATATATTCACCAGAAGAGGGTGCTACTCACGAAGCGCCCTGAGTTATTAATGTGAGCCATAGAATAAACGCAGCATAAGCTGTTATTAGCTGTCCAAGTGTGCGAATTCTAAAAAGTTCTCAATAGCCAACATGTGATGGGAGAACTTTGTGAGGCGCTGGCCGAGATAAAATATTAAAGCTATATTATTTTTGATGGAATTATGGCCAATTTTAAATGAACAAACCAAGGTTTATTTGTAGTTCTAGACGTAATTAAGGTATTTTTACTCACTTTCTTTTGTCTCTCCTACGCTGTTAAGCTGTTTTCCTACAGCATCATATGCAAGGTTATGCAAATATACGATTACGTCATCTACCGAATACTAGGACAGCCAATAGCTACTTTTCTTACTGAAAAGTTAGCAACAGCGTCTTTGGACAACGCAACAACAAAAGTCACAAAATAATCGCTTTCATCGACATATAGGTTGTGTGTGGTTTTAACAAACGTCCGGTCACCCACCTGACAAATGAGGCACTGTTATGGCGGCTGTTCATTCTTCTTTTCTTCTCTTGTCTTTCTCGCAGCTCGGACGCAAAACACAGACCTGCCGAAGCTAACACATTGTGGCGCCAGACTGAGCGACATGCATAACAATCAGATCACACGCACACACACACACACACGTTTCCCGCCATTTTTGCGTGTGTGGAACGTTTGTTCGGTCTCGTTGCCTTCGGACACATTACACTTTGGGAACATCAAACAGTTACCATGGCGACCAACCTCAAGAGACGCCCTCACTTCCGGTAGTGCTTTCCGGTCCAACATGAAAATATCCGACCAGTGACTTGACTTTGTAAACACGCTTCAGGCCGTGAATAGTCTGTCTTGATACAGTTTTAACATTTAGTAGTAATTGCAGATTAAAAAGTAATTAGGCTAATGAGTACACAGTAAATGTCATACTTGGTTATAGCCTAAATATAGCCATGTATTGAAGGGCTCAAATGGCATTTTTGTAATTATTTAATGTACAGAGGGTAAAATTATCGTATTAATACGATAATTATCGTACTTTTCTTTCTCGAGCTGGCTCTAACTAGCAGGTGAACGGTACTGCCCCCTTTTGCCCAACCTCTGAATCACAGCTCAGAACCATACACCGTACTCCCGTCGCTACACTATTTTAACCTGGGCAGTTAACCTGGGCAGTACATAGCTAGCGTGCTAACAGCTAGCATGACTGCAGGTGTTAAAGTATTTTATGTTCCTAATATTTTGACTGCATCAAAGTGTGTACCTAATGTTTTGGAAAACAATGGCTGCCCTTTTGTTTTGTACACACACTTTGTTGAATAGGTGATATTGATTTTGTTACAGATATGTACCAAAGGGGAAGGACTGTCATGTGACCTCAACAATGACTGTAATAGGCTGCACCGGCTGCTGTCCGCCATCTTGACAGTGATGAGGCAGATTGAACGTAATTCAAGGAGATACTTCGGCCAACACATGTGCTCATTTTCCAAATCGTTTGTGAAATGGCGACAGCAGAGCGACACTCTTTGATTTTGGCCAACAAATGAATACACGTTTAACATTTGCATTGTTAGACAGTATTGCTATACATTTACAGTAGGTTCAGTCTAATAACTTCCATTGAAGTTCCATTGTTCCACTGACATTCCACTGACACTCACACAAGCTTAACTTTCAGTTTTTAGAGGGGCGCAGACGCCATATATGGACTCTGTGTACTTTCAGTCTGGGCTCCTGCTCGATCTTCATTGACCATAGTGTCCAGCGCTGTAAAGAAATATACCTTTTAAATTAGGTCATCATAGACTACTTCTCCGATAGCAACGCAGCCCAAAGAACCAGGAAGAAAGGCTAAAGACAAGCAATAGCCATCACATCACCATAAGCGTTTCAGGGAATGTTTTTTTTTATTGGCCTCGTGGTCGCTATTCATAGTTATGCACTTCTTCATTCATGTATTGCAAAAAAAAAAAAAAAAATTGCAGCGCCCCAATGTACAGCTCACCGACCCGTTTGAGAACCCCCGTTTCAGGAGACATTCAAAGCATACAAGGAAACAAAAGGAGTGGATGTGGCGGCAAAAAGTGCTCATTTGTGCTGCCCTCATCAGCTCACGATGAAAGGAGTGGGGTGGGGTGGGGTGGGGTGGGGGCCACAGGAAGCAGGCGCTGTCCTTCAAACAGCAACACGTGCATGTGAAGTCTTAATATAGAAGCCCTTTATCTCTGCCACTGCTCTTATGTCCGTTCCTGGCAGGAGGGACATGTGTACTATACACCATCATGCCGCACTTATGTATCCTAACCTAAATAGATGGGGACATCAGGGACGGGACTGGGAGGTTTGTGAGGGGTCCTGTCGGGACATGTGTCGCATGCCTGTCGGTCCCGTGTTGGACTGCCAAGTGGAATGGAGTTATTTCGGGGTGTTATGATGGACTGCAAAGACACGCTTACTCAAAGGGGCTAATGAAGGGTTTAATGACAAGTCATTCACACATACTGTAGGTTTGCATAGGCAGGCAGATTTACACACTAAGTGCTCGTGGAAAGTGGGGATCCCAAGATTTTCTGTTGTCTACAACAAAAAGTGAGCCCTTCTCACACGGTCTACAAGCTAAAAAAACTAAAGTAAAAAAAGAAAGTGAGATTTCCATCACCTCTACTGCTAATTCTCTGACAATCGTATTGATTGTGAAAACATTCATGTCTTTTTGGCGCTTGTGCATGAACACCACATCTGCAGGACATAGTTTGTCCATCATGCCTGGAAGTGTCACTGCTGCATAAAATTGCAGAGAAAATGCTAAGCTCTTAAAACAGAGAGCCGGTATTCCTTCCAATGTATGCATGTCAGCATACATACATGTACAAATGAAGCTATAATAAACTTGCATACATTTATTCCTATACTATTCTGCAGTTGTATTCTTTCCTTAAAAAGCCGATTCCAACATGGGCTCACAAACCTCGTTGGTTTCGTTTTGTTCTTTCAAGTCCTCGTCTTTAATCTCGTATTTGGCAACATCTTGTGTTTCTTCCGAGTCTTGACTTTTCACTTGGAAAACGTCCCATTTCTCAGGAATGAGCCCTTTGCGGAAGAGCATGGAAGCCAGGAAAGAGAAGGCCAAGATGGCTGCCACCGCAGACAGCATGCAGATGGTTCGGATGGGCCAAAGCTGCACGTAGACTCCGTTTACTAGAGTGCAACCTGGGAATCGGATTAAGGGCGGTATGCCCAGGAGTGGCTCTCCGCACAGAACCCTCAGCAGCATCCCCGTGACACAGCCCAGGACCGCGCCGTATCCGTTGGAGACGGCGAAGAAGAGGACGCAGACCAGCTGTGGCAGCATGAGCGTGTAGGTGAGATCCGATCGCAGCATCCAGATCATCAGGACGCTGTTGTCCAGAAAAGTGAGAGACGTTCCGGCCAGGCCCACCACCACCACAGACGCCCGGATCACCCACTGGATCTCCTGCTGGGATGCCTGCAGGCAGGGGAAACACACCGTCAGCTTCCTGTTGATGTCTTCTCCATCCCCATTCCTCACCTGCGTCCTCAGGATGTTCTTGTAGATGTTGGAGGTGAAGATGGAGGCTGCTGACAGCAAGGCGGAGTCAGTGGAGGACATCACAGCGGCAGCCACGGCGCCGATGCCAACGATAGAAATGTAGGGCGGGGTGAGATGCTGCAGGACGATGGGCAGAACCAGACCCGTTTGCCCTCGCTCAAACGGAGACGGAGAACCGTAAGAGGTCAAGTTCCAGTCTGGGAACGACAAAGTCCAAATATATTTAGCTATATTTGACGCTACTCATGAACTGTAATTCACCTGTTGATGCAGCCGCTGCACCCAGCAGGATGGGAGGAATTCCCAGCGTGGGAACGATGAAGGCTGCGGCGAAGCAAGTGATCTTGGCAGTGGAGGAGGAGGCGGCGGACAGCGTCCTCTGGTGGAAGTTCTGAAGCCCCAAGTTCCCCAAACCCTTGGCGTGAAGAAAGAACATGAAAGAAATGAAGGCTGGAATCTTCTCTACGGAGCCTCAAACCAATCACAGACCGGCCAACCTTGAAGAAACGTTATGAGTACTCCCCTTTTGCTATATTTTTCACATTTCTGTTGTTTGCACATGCAGATACCCCCCCCCCCCGGGCCGCACTTGGGACACCCCTGCACGAGCGCGTGCCGTGACATGAAGTCAGTTACTTAGCTTGGTAGCTTCCCGTCACAAGCACACGATGGTCATTAAAGAGAGAAGGGGGTGTCACCGCCCCTGAAACTAGTCAAGGCCTGACAAGTCAACAGACCCAGAATCAAGAGAAGGTGTTCATGGAGGCGGGGTGTCTGAACAAGTGGTACACACACACACACACACACACACACACACACACACACACACACACACGCACGGGAGTAGGCTACTACAAGCCCACCAATCAGCATCGCCACGGCTCGAGGATGTTTTTGTCACACGACACACAGACTGCAGGGTTTGTTATGCTCCAGCGTATTCAAGGGGCAAAATGCGTGTAGGAACAGTGCGCACATGTTGGCAGGTCTGCAATCACAACAATCAGTAGCTGCACAGCTTCCGACATCAATAACCACCTTTCCGGTCCACACTCACCAGGATCAAGAAGTTATCAATCCACCGCCAGACTCGGTCCTTCTCCAAGGAACCCACCCACGGTGGCTGAAAGGTGTTGTTGTAGGCCGTCTGGGTGATGTCCGACACCGCCGGGCTCATCAGCGCAAAGGGAACACACATCCACTGCGGGGTTCAAACAATGTTACGCTACGCATGGGGGTGAGGGCTTCAACTGGCAATGTAAGTGAAGAAGCAAACAACTCACCAGGCTGATGAATATGAGGACGAGCTGGATGATGTCCGTGTAGGCCACCGAGTAGAGGCCGCCGAGCAGCGTGTACGTGATGGCCACGGCGGCCGAGATCCAGATGCTCACCGTGTACGACAGATCCAGGATCACGCTCATGGTGACGCCTGTTCCGACACACACGCCCGTGTTAAACGCTGCCATGGATATTAAAATAACACAAATCCTGAGAAGAACAACAAACACCTCCATCACTCTGTTTGCTTTGGACACAAAGTCAGCTCAACTCTCCTGGAATTAGCAAGCCGACCCGGTTGATAAAATCACCTCGTGAGAAGAAAACATCCAACGTGGGAAGGAGCCAGAAGATATTATCCTTTCTGCCACTACGGGGCTTTCAGAATAAAAGACTAGAATAACAGACAAGACATTGAAAGTAGTATTGCAGCGTCTTCATTCTTACAAACTTACGTCAAATATGCACTAGAGTTTGCGTGGAAATGAAGGAAGTTTTTTTGTTGAATCACAAAAATCTAGTCAGAACAGGAAAATGTTTGTGTAAAAGTTGCAAGTAAATGCTGTAAACATTTGGGATCAAGTGCAAGGGGTGCGATTGCACTCCCGGCGGGTGCGGTGGTCTTGCACACAAACACAAAGGCGTTGCGTTTCACTTGACACTTGTGCACAGCCCTGCCGTGGTCAGCAGCTGCTCTTCTGCACACGAGTATCAAGTGCATCACACAGCAGGGGGCTCATATGGAGGCATTCTTACCTAATCCTATCAGTGTTCCTGTCACCCACATAATCTCCGATACGAGGCAGGCCAGCGACAGCGTGGCCGTGGCCACTTTTCCATATTTGATCTGGAAGGGGTCCATCATGGTCACGTACTTGTTGTTTCTCATGGGCTCAGCAAAGAACACACCTCCTGCACACATAAAGCCTTGCGTTGATTTGGGACCTCACAGCTTCTGCTTTCAATCTGCTTTCAATCAATTTCAACAGAGCACGCAAGACACCATAATATGCAAAGTTTGCAAAAAAATGGAGACGGCAAAGGCTGGAACCCGGCAAATTTGTTCTAGCATCTCAAGCGCAAACACAGAGTTGTCGTGACGCGTGAGGCAGTCAGCCAGCGAACACCTACCCGGTCAAAAATACAAAACGCTTTTGCTCATGGCCTTCCTTACGACAAGAAAAGTAAACGACGGCATGCAGTGTCATATTATTTAGCCAAAGACATGATGCCTTTATACTCGAAAAGGATGATATTTGCTGTATTGCTGTTTTGCAATTTGCGGTGGCTACTAAACTGTGCACTTGAATTCTGAATACTTTGCTCTGATCTCGTTTGGGAGACTAAACGCACTTGCTGTATTGCACAGCTTGTTACCAATAAATCAACAAATGTGCTTTACAATTTGAGACAAGTGTATTTAATTATATGGGTTAAGGTTTGTAGCTTTTTATACAAGACCCAAAAATATCGTGATACATGCTAAAGTCCATATCGCCCAACCCTAATTATATTTATATAAAAGTACACGCTATTAGGGTAGGATATTCATGTGAACATGCTGAACGTACGTCTAAAGCGTTATCTGCTTAGACATTCGTTAGATAGCTGCATAGCCTGGTGAAATTCACACTGTTATGCTACTACTACTACAAAAAACAATGAGAACCAGAACATTTATGACTTTCTAAAACAACAGCAACAACAAAAAACGGGGCATTTGGTCACCCACTTTAGCTGCACTAGCGCGCCACCTCTGTCAGGATGCTGCATTACAATGGCGACTTGTTGCAGCTCGTCGAGCTAGCAATCAATTTGTATCACATATCATTTATATGGCAAAATGATCCTTTTATTAGCTCGTCACACAGCAAACAAGTCGGGAGACAATCAACAGCACCTCTGCTGGTTGCAACTGAGCAGTGCACTTTGTTTTGCTTGAAGATGCCATCAATAAACATCATTTTCACACAATTAAGCCACTCCTCCTCGTGCGGATTCATCAGTTATGTCACCCCCGCAACCCCGCATCCAATTTCCATCATTTCAAGTTGAACATTCCAACAGTCCTTGAATGCATCGTGTGCCAATGGGCCACGGCGTAGAAGTTGATCAAGTGTAAGAGGATAATTCTTCATCTTTTCTCATGTGATTGTCATGTGGAAAAGGAAAGTCTGCTAATCTGCACGTGTGTGGATTTTACCGTGCTTATGTCATACTTAATACAACTGATCACATGACATCTTTCTCTTCCTGTCACATTGTGGACAAAAGCAGACCTGAGCAAACGTTGTAGCGACGTGGATCTTAACCCTATTTGGACTTCGGCGCCAGCAGGACTTAAGTGTTGGAAGGACAGAAATCCTTGTGCTGCGAGTGTGCCAGGAGACGCTCCTTGTTTGGAATAACAACTGAAGAAAATCAGCCGTTTGCTTCTTCAACACGTGTGGCGCTGAAGCCTCGCGCCAAGTTACTGACCCGGCACCACGCGGGCCGACCCGTGTGGGCCGACCCGTGTGGACTGCCCTGAAAAGGAAAACTCACCAAAGATGAAACACATGGTGGCCGTCACTGGCATGACGGCCCAGATGAGTCCCATGGACGGGTTGTACACGGCCTCCGCGGTGCCCACGATGAACCCTCCTCCGACCCACGTGGCTGTTAACACACACACACACACACACGTTAGCAGGGCTTGGCATTGTTACGTTTTGAAGTGTTCGCATCAGTGAGATGTTTTGGATGATGAATGTTTGCATCATTGTGACCCCAAGCATCTGTCATATTAGACCAGTCAATGACTCAAACGATAAAAAAAACAAAACAGGTTGATAATTATGACGCCCTCGATGAATTGACATGTGCACGCATGTGTCTGTTTCATCTGCTCGTCTCTCTGTCATAAGAGGGTTCACTGCATCTGTCTGTGTGCTTTGGTTCTATAGTGGAATGAACAGAGAGAGTGGGCCCTCATCTCATTCAGCCTCTTTGTGGAGGCGGGGCTACTAGTGAGTGGCTACAGAGGGTCTCACAGTTAGCTTCGTGAGACAGCATACGCTAACATGAACGAAGGTGCAGAAGCGATGGTTTCTGATGCGAATGCCACAGCCGACATATACTTGTCGGCTGTGGCATTCACAATATGGGAATATTTCGGTTTCGGGGGGGGGGGGCTTACATACAGGCAACTTCTGTGTCAAGCTAATGTCTCACACAGGTGCACCGTACACTACACTTGAGTACCATCTAGTGGTTGAAACGTGAATTACACCTCTCATGACAGTTCATGAAAAAAAGGTCTCAAAAAAATGACAATAAAATCAATTATCGACGGTAATTTGTAACACAATTATCGATCAGCAAAATTTGTTATCGTGACATTTTCACATTCCTGTTCCTGGAAAGGACGCTCACGGAAAGAGCTCTGTTTTTTTATTACCGGAGTTTTAAGCTTTTTGTGATTATTCCTGACCATAGCTTGTGATTCCAACTCTAGAAGTGAGTGCTGACATCTCTGCCTTAATTCAGACCAGCGAGTGGACTGAACTCACCAAAACAAACAAATAATAGGAGCCGACAGCCGTTACAGGCACGCTATCAGGCTAGCCGCGGCTTTGAATTGGCGCCTGCTCACGAAGCCGGACTCTTAAAATATCCTGGAGTCTTCTTGAGGAGATACTGTATCTCTGGCTGTAAGAAGGACTGGCGAGGGACACAAACCCGTTGTTACAACGCATATTAAACACCAAAGGCAGTGTAAAACAAGTTAACGGCTAATCAAAAACACGGCAAGGCGGTGTTGCTTAGCAACCGCAATAATGCCAAAGAGAAAAGAGAAAAGAAGCGGATCCGGTGGCAGCTCGAGCAGTTCAGGTTGAAGCACTCCGGATTCGGTTAAAGGCATGGAAGGTGCAGGTTTCGCACCCGTCCCCCGCCGAAGAGTATGCAGGCTATTTGAAGCGTCAACTGACTAATCATGCTGATTCACAAGCAAGAGAAAGTGTCGAAGAAGTTGCAAGAGATCGCGGGAAAGCAAGAAGATACCCAAGCGCAAATACTACTGGAAAAAAAGAGATTGAAGAAAAAGACAAAATCATTGAGCAACTGAAAATGGATCAGAACACGCGAATAGATGATGTGGTCGTGACGGGGCTTCGGATCAAACCCAGGTCCCACGCCAGGGCAGTTGGGAATAAGGACGAACCAGACGAAATGGATGTCGCTTCAACGGAGCAACAAGTTGTCACTTTTGTGGAATCTCAGCAGGTGGACGTAGACATCCAAACTACTGATACTTGGATCCCGCAGTATGGCAGGAACAGCACGACACCCGTCATCATCGGCAAGTTCACTCACAGGAAATTCAAGACTGCACTGCTGAAACAAGGAGAGAAGCTGAAAGGTGCAAACGTCTACATGAATGACCACCTGACAAAGTGCAACGCCAAGGAAGCACGTGATCTGAGGAAGCAGGGAAGGATCCAAGGTACTTGGAGTGCAAATTGCTAAATCTTCATCAAATTAAATGGAGGAGCAGAGGTCAAAGACATCACGGATCTAGATAAACGCTGAGATCCATCCCAACATGGAAAAGGAAGACAGCTCCAACAACGTCGTTAATATGCCACAAGAAGTTCTACAATTGGACACCTTTTGTTTCACAGATCATAAAACAACAGGATTTGGAAAAAGACATTGATCCGGACACAAACTTTTTTTTTCTTTTTTTTTTTTACATACATCACAAATGCCCGTTATTATTGTAATTATTATTATACGGAGGAGCAAGACAACAGTAATCTTAACATCGACAATAAGTTGTCCATTACCCACATAAACAGCAGAAGCGTGTCTGCAAACTTTGACAACATCAAACAATATTTGAAATGATCTGTATAAACTGGAATAATTCAAGTGAAGAATATGTCACTCGTGATTGACAACATCCTAGAATGTGTAACGATTGAAATCTGCACAGAATAAAGCAAAAATGTGTTAATAAGCTGCTTATGTAGAAGTCCAAGGTCGAGGATTGGATTAAGACAACCTTTACAGACATTGGTCACAAAACAATTTTCATATGTGGAGACTTCAGTGTTGATCTTCTGAATCCACACAAATATATAAAAATAGAGGACTTGATAGATACAATGTATAGTTTGAGTCTATATCCTAAAATGATTATAGACCAAGCAGAATAACAGACCACTGCGCACCCTCATCGATAAAAATATTCACCAATGACTTTGATAATAACACAACCAGTGGCCTGTTAATTAGTGAGAGTTTGTAAGAGGGAATCATCTTACTATTATCAGACAATTACTGGATAAGAATACAAATAACAGAGCAACTTGGAGCATTTTAAATAGTATTAGGAGGAACAGCACTAAGACAGCAGACTACCTCATTATTTTATGGTTGGATGATATGAACGAGGTAGTTGAAATGTTAACAACTATTTTCTAAATATTGGACCAAGACTGGAAGATGAAGTTCCAGAATTGTGGACAATGGAGGAAAGGAATGAAACCATAGATAGGAACCCTTATTCCATGCTTCTCACTGATGGAACTAAAAAGGAAATCACCGACATTGTCAATCATTTTAAAAGCAAAAACATCAACTGATTGTAATGGAATCAAAAATGGAAACAAAAAAGGGTTATCAATGAGATTGTTGAACCGTTACCATATATCAGTAACTTATCATTTCAGACTGGAAAATTTCCTAACAAAATGAAAATACCTAAAGTCTTTAAAAAATCAATTAACATCAATTTAGAAATTACCCACCAGTTTCCTTATTACCCCAATTTTGTAAAATTAGAGAAGTAATTCAATAACATGTTGGACGACTGTATTAATAAGAATGAATTACTAGCAGATCGTCAATACGCATACACAGCTGATATTTCAACATTACAAAAACGCTGTCGACCACAGAAAGTGTGCAGCCGCAGTTTTCATCAAGCAGTTGATGTTTGCTAAATACAAGGCAGAAGAGACTTGAAATTTATTTGAACTTTTATTGTCTTTATTTTATTTATTTATTATTATACTGAGTATTTATTGTTCTGTTATGCTTGTTTCTATTTATGATCATATCAATCGTGAAAAAATCGTAATCGTTATAGACATCTTACCGCTCACTTAGTTTATCCATAATCAGAAAATTGCATCTCCGTGTGTAGTTTGAAATGTTTGTTCACCACTTCATCTTTGCCGCGGGGGACCAACAGCAAATCAGGATGGGAGCAACATGTCAGCTGACTGATGTCATATGACATCTACAAAGTGACGTTTATGCGATCGACCAAAACTACCTTTGCAATCAACCGGTAGCTCGCACCCCTTTTCTAAGCCATTAGACTGCAATCATCCGAACAACAAGTTTCAAATGAATGGATTAAAAAAGTAATGGTTAGTTGCAGCGCTCGCTCACACACCCACCACTAAATGTTGTGATACTTCATGTACACAATACTACTATATGGCAAACTTATAAAAACTAGTCCGTTTGCTTGCATATCATTCCGGAGACTCAGGAGCCCAAAGAAAGAATCCGTGGCGTTGGTGAGTCAGTCTTGCGGTGTTGTGAATACACTACGTGATTACAACTGTGTTGTACCGCGTCTTTATGACAAACATGCGCTCAACTCCCAACCGGAAGTCATCGTCTCCCCAGCTCCATCATCCCTCTATCATGTCACCACGTCACCATCTTTGCCAAAAAGAGCCTGCACCGAAGGTCAAAGTCACCTTAAATAATGTTCATTTAGTCACAATGCGCTAAGCTAGCGTGTGGTGTTACCTCCGAATGCTGGTATGATCAATACATTTTTTTATTTAAGGAAAGGAAAGCTCGCAAAGAGACTGACATGACTGACAAAAAGTGGTACCAAGTCACAAACAAAAGGCAACGTTGCGGAAAGGCACCATGAAGACATTAGCATAACAGAAACTAAACTCCCATGAAAGCACACAGTAAAAAGGTGCCAACTCTGGCTACACCACACAGCAACTTGGCCGTCCGTCAAGACACGGGAACACCCGTGGCCCAAATGAAGGTTGCTACAGGCACAGTGGAGGTGGGGGGCCATCATGATCCTTCAGTGGAACCATGGAGCTTCAGGTTGTGTGCAGGGGCGTCAAACGGCAGCCGGCTATGTGGAGATGTTGCAGGGAGCATCCCTCATGACTGAAGGCCCTCGTCTGTGTGGTAATGACTGGCTTTTCAACAGGACAACGCTGCACTTCACAAAAGGACGTCTTCCAATAAGCTCACTCTTCTGGACCAAATGGAGAACATTTGGGGATGGATGGCAAGGGAAGTTTATAAAAATGGACATCAGTTCCAGACAGTGGATGCCCTCCATGAAGCCATCTTCACCACCTGGAGCAACATTCCCACTGTCCTCCTGGAAACCCTGGCATCAAGCACGCCCAAACCCATTTTTCACCTCATTACTCACTCCTTTCTTCTACATTTTATTTCTATTTCAGGGTTCGTTTTTTTAGCTGTGGTCTTAAACTCTTGATCAGCTGATGAACAGCCTATTCCACTTTAATGCTTCTTTGCAATAAATTACTTTTTGTCTCCCTCCCATTTCTTCTTTTTGCATTTTGAAGCTCTACTTAGAACCTCCTTAAGATCCAACAGTGCAAAATGTACGTTCTTCACATTTTGATCAGGAGTGTATAAACATAAGTGGGGGTAAAGAAAGACGATATTTGATTAGTTTGTTGTGGACTCACAGTTTAGGTAGTTTATTTCATGAAGGCTGAAAAGACACACGCGTCTTTTAGCACGTTGTGTAGCATTTCTAGCAGTGTGTATTATGATCATATTTCATGGACTATGTGCATGTTTGTGTCAGGACACACACGGGCGCACGTGTACCGTCATACATCACCACACTTACAGTATGTGCTATTTTAACATCTCACATTATTTTTAAGCACAAATATGACCTTGCTCTTTGCAGGTAGGTGTGGAAAAGGTAAAGAGCATGGAGTGATGGGGAGCAAAAGGAGGTGAAAGTGAGGGCATTGTGGAAGGGTACCAAAAAGCACACATGATTGACGACGATCGTGCTGCGGTTCTACTCGCCTGTCATGGTAAAGATGCCCACCGCCAGGTTGATGCCGCGGTTCCCCAGCAGGGCCATCTCCGTCTGGTCCCCCCGGCCCTTCTTGGCTTCGCGCTTGGACTTGATGGAGGCCCAGACGCCGATGGCGAGGACCAGCAGGTAGAAGAGCATCATGACGCTCACGCCGGGGATGTTGAGGGCCATGATGGAGGCGCGCACACTGGAAGGACGACTCACATCCCTCGCCGCCTCACAGCCGGCTGGAGGAGGCGCTCCTCCCTCCCGCCACGGCTCAGCCAATTAGAGCCAAGCCCCGCCCCTCCTCGTCAGGATGAGGACGACTTCTCCAATCTGCTCCTTAGAGGTGAGCGAAGATAAACCGCCATACTGCAGCACTGTTCCTAATATTTAGACCGCACATAGCAATCACACTAATGGACTGCAGGTGCTTTTCATCATGCAGCACCAACTCTAATTTCTTTGCTTACATGTGATGCACATACTTAGTTTTATAAAAGATAGAAATATACTGTATATGTTGTTAAATATACACTTTCACAAGTATCTGCTTACATATGATGTGTAGAAATAGTTTTATACAAGGAATACTTATAAAATGACATAGAAACAGTTGATGTTATTAAATCAACTGTCTATCTTTTTTTTATCACTTTATTACAATGAATTTACATGGATTGCATATAATCTTATCCTATCCTTTCCCACCCCCCCAACAAAGAAAATACATACAGATCCAATTCAAAACTAGAAAAGCACTCGGAGAGCGCAGAAGTCCGCCAGGCGCCACAGTTCCCCCCATATTTTACACCATGATTTACACCATAAATATTAGTCCTACATTTATTTTATCTACATATTTAGATTGCTAATGTTAGCATGCTAACACCTAGCTTAATAGTGGTACATGTTTATAGAAGTGTCTAGCTATGAAAATGGCTAAAATGCTACTATCCTAATGTTAGCATGCTAGCAATGCTAACGTGATAATCACTGAACGCTATACTACTGGAAGGGGCGTCACGGCTGACCGCATGAAGCCATTGGTCGGCCATCTTGCTTCACCCAAAAAAGCACACACGCATACACATACATGTATCTTCATGTGTCTTCATTCACTGCATTTATTATGTTGTGGTATAAAAATTACCACGAATTAACAAAAATTCCATTGAAACAGAGTAAATTTACTAGACCCAAATGTCAAAATTTCCCTCCAGTTTAGGGTTTTTTCTACATCAATGGTGTGAAATTACAATGCATAACAAGTCAATTTCAGTGTTCACAAGGTATTTGTTATGATAAGGATCTACGTAGTATCAAAGTTAAATGCTAGCATACCTTTAGAAGATGATCAGGAAAGTCAAATATTGTTGGAACTGCATTTTGTCGTAATCTAACAGTCTGGCCGGTCCTGTCCAAGTTCTCCTCGGTGAAATGACTTAAACAGAGTTGCAATCTGGCTGCAGGAATCCACCTGTCTCTCCGCATATTTACTACGCATTGCTTTAGAAGTTGAGCATTGCAGTGTGGAAATCTAAAGGAGAATAAGGGCTCATTTACAACTACTTGGATGAAAAGATGCTTACAGATTTAAAGTATCTATTTTTTTTACAATTTTTATTTAACTTTAATTCCTGCTATTTAATATTACAGAAACAAACTGCGCTTAGAAACGCCTGTATTAAACAACATATTATTAATACAGTATGTCGCAGAACGCGTCAATCGCAGTCGTCTTTCTTGTTTTGGGTGAAACAACATGGCGACTTCTATACTTCCGGTAGCGTTCGGCCTCTATGGTCAGTCAACGCACAGCAAGCGATCGGGGCCATTCCACGCATAGAGTTCAGTGGTGATAATGTTAGCATTCTAACACCTAGCATCATAGTGCTAAGTCTTTATATAGGTGTCTGCCTATTAAAATGGCCAAAAATGCGAGTATGCTAATGTTAGTATGCTAGCAACGATAGCGCAATATACCGGGAAGGCTAAATGTCCAGAATGAGTTGAGAATTCTGACTTTGGAACGGTCTGAATCAGTTGAGAAATGTGGAAGTAGTAGTAAGTTACAGCAGTTTTAGGTAAAAGTGTGAATTTTTTTTTCAGTATGAATATATGTAGCCTGAATGTCCTGAACTTGTTGAACAGGAGTGACATGCAACGCGATAGTTTTTTTTCTTGCTGGTTATGTTAACAGTAGGTGTTCCTAATGAAGTGGCAGCACTGTTGTTTTCCCAACAATGGCTGTCACCCTGCATCACGCTGCTCACGTCACAGCAGCAGAGACTTAGACAATGTCTGCCGACCTGGCCATGTGACCTACACGGCGGGAGGACGGCCAGCCTAAGGAGGATCTGCTGATTAAAACCTCAAGATGATCTCATGTGCAAGCTGTCACCCACGCCTGAATATCCTACACCACTACCTCCCTTTTTACTCCCCATTCACCATTCCTATCTACGATTATTATAACTCTACATTTATTATTCTAACTCTACCGCTGCCTCGCTTTTTCTTCTTTATCTTTTCCAAGTCCTGTCAGTTTCAAAAGAAATCATGTCGATCTACTTCATCCCATCCATGCCACAAAACAACATTCTATCGACAATAATGATTGTTTTACAAGCACATAACATCATTTTGCCTAAATGAAGCATAAAAATGTCCAAATGACGTCAAAGACAAATATAAGGCATTCAGGAGACACATTGAAAGAGGCTGTGATGATATGTAGTGTCATACACTGGTCACTAGGTGTCAGTAATGTTGGCGAGACACACAAGCACCAGAGTTGATGGGCGGAGCGACAGGATTTTATTGCAGCTTTGAATGGTCTCACAACAGACAAAATAATCCCACAACAAACACGACTACTGTTGCAGTGCCTAACCCGCGCCAAGCTAAAACTCAAATCTGAACCCACGACATCACTTACTGTCTGCCCCCCGCCACTCCGCTCCCCTAGCACGGAACACATTTACAGCAACACACGAGTCTTATTTATGTCTTAAATGACGTGTTTTCTCTTATTATGTCTACTATATTGGGTATAGGAATGTAAAGGTGACTGTAGGGGTGTTATTTCATGTCTAGAGGGCTCTAATAATGTTAAAGAAACATATTTAAAAGGTGATAAACAGGTTTTCTGCATCTTATTTTCTCTTATTATGTCTACTATATTGGGTAATAGGAATCCAATGGTGACTATAGGGGTGTTATTTTGTGTCTAGAGGACTCTAATAATGTCAAAAAGTGTATATAGAAGGTAGTAAATGGGTTTTCTATGTCCTATATGTCTTATTATGTCTACCATATTGGGTAATAGGAGTGTAAAGGTTACAATAAGGGGGTTATTTCATGTCTCAAGGGTTCCAATAATGTTAAAAAGCGTATTTAGAAGGGGGTAAATGGGTTTTCTGTTTTATATGTCTTATTTTCTCTTATTATGTCTACTATATTGGGTAATAGGAATGTAAAGATGACTATAGAGGTGTTATTTCATGTCTAGAGGGCTCTAATAATGTTTAAAAAACATATTTAGAAGGTGGTAAACAGGTTTTCTATGTCTTATATGTCTTATTATGTCTACTATATTGGGTAATAGGAATGTAAAGGTGACTATAGAGGTGTTATTTCATGTCTAGAGGGCTCTAATAATGTTAACAAAAAAAACATACTTAGAAAGTGGTAAACACGTTTTCTATGTCTTATATGTGTTATTTTCTCTTATTATGTCTACTATGTTGGTTAATAGGAGTGTAAAGGTGACTATAGGGGTGTTATTTCATGTCTAGAGGGCTCTAATAATGTTAAAAAAAACATATTTAGAAGGTAGTAAACAGGTTTTCTATGCGCCAACTACCATAATATTCCATTCATAAAGAAGGAATCCTAAGAGATTAGTGTATTTTACTGTGTTATACAGTAAAGGAGAGGTAAGTGTATTTGTTACACAGTATGGTTTCATGCACGGTGATGTCGTCAGCTCCACTGAGTCACCGTCTTTCTTTTGATTGAGGCTATTTTTGGAAAGGAGCATTTACGGGAAAGCAGGAAAGAAAAAGAAGGGGCGCTAGTTCATCAGCTAATGCAGTAAGTGCTGGCCAGAATTGGGTGACCAGGCTTCCTGTTTTCCCAGGACATGTCTTAACCTGACCATTCTGGGTTTTTTTTTATGGGGGGGGGGGGTCAGAAAGTGATGAAGATGTCCTGCTTTTCATTGTTTTTCATTGGGTCATATACAGTAAGTAATGTCCTTCTCATTTATATCATTACATTGACAAGTTTGGGAGAGTTTTGTTAATGCTGTATTTGCTAATATAAGTCATATGACTTTGCAGTTTTTACTTTATTTATTTGTCCAGTAAGACTTGAAAAGAGAGCTATTATTTTCTTTCCTCATACATTATTTGTATCATTATTTAATTCCACAAAGTTATTTTTGCAGCTATTTTTGCAGGTATGAAAGAGATATGATTTTAGGCATAACAAAACATAACACTATCATAATTTCTTACGTTATACCTGTAGATAGTGTTTTGGAATATAACATATAGAGGAGGCATACTTTAAATGTATTGCAAGGATAAGGCATTCATGTCATCTAAGGCATTTAATCAAGTATTATACATAACATGAATTCCTCAACCATTTTTACACCCTGCCTGAACAAAATAACACCTGAAAGAGGCAAAGTGATCATGCTAACTACAGCAAAGCATGCTGGGAAACGCATAATCCACCGATTCCACAGCTGCAAAGTCTTTCGTGTTACCCATCTGGCGGATTGTGATGGTTTTGTGACGATATAAAATAGTGTGGCCTTTGCCCAGACGTTCAGACAATAACGAGGAGGTGGTGGATCAACAATAACTTTACTGAAACCAGTGACCACGCCAAAACAACCATAGTCATATATCCACTGCCGTCTCCGCCTCCCTTTTCAGGAAACTTTCAGGGAAGGTAGAAATTTCATCCAGGAATGAAGGGATGTAATATAAAAATGCACGTCCACATAAAAACACATTCTCCAGCTGTCATGCACATTTTGTCCCAGCTTGAAAACGCAACCACAGCGGACTGGCAAATTATTTTGGTACGTTGGCAGGTGCGTGCGCAGGGAACCGGGATAAGAGGTATGTATGCTGCTTACCTATCTATTGACATATTCCCCAAATGTCACCTTAATAAATATTTTTTCTGCCTGGATGATTGGGGCATGTCCTGTCATGTTGTTAACATGGCTGTGGTGCTAAACGATAACAACACTAACATTCTTCTTTGTTGGTGTGTAAGTAAGATTTTAGGCAAATCAGGTCCTGGGTTTCATCTGATGCGTTGCATTTGAAGGCAGAGGATGACAACAATATGAGAACATGCTGCCTTCTCATTGCTGCTGCTCTTTGCAGCCTTCCATTCGTTGCAGATCAGTACTGAAGTATCGACACTTACTGAATCGATTGTCAAATCAAAATATCAATACTTTTCATACTTGAGTCGTTTGAGGTAATGTTAATAAATTAATTAAATGTCTTGCATTCTTTATGCTATGAAATACACTACTTTCTTCTTCTATAGTTTGGTGTGTGACGTGATTCCATCTGTGTGTCCGTTTACAGCGTCACACGTCGGTGTGCCTTGTGTATTATCCTTTTCACCCAGTGATCCGTTCCCTCTGGATGCAACTACGTACTAATTTGGCACTGTGCAAGCCAATTTTTTTTAACCTGCCAAAAAAAAAATCCTTGGAAGGTTTCTGTGTGGACAGGGCCTGAGAGAAGGAGAAAAAGACATCACCTTTGTGTAGCCACTGATCATGTGACCCAAGCAGGAAATAAGTGTCATGTTTAACACGTTCTTGCCATGGTGGCGCCTCTTTAGAGAACAGCTAATACTTTTTGTCCTTGGATACGACATGTAGCTTCAGATGAGTGTTTAGAATATTTCATTAAAAGTGTTGCACTGAAGCAGAAAATGAAGACACAGTTTGAGCCAGAAGTCCAGTTGAGCAGCATTATGTATGTATTTATGATATCTATATGTATATATGTCACATTGGACTGGGGCAATGGGGGACGTGGGGTCAGGGGGCGTCTTTACACGTTGATGTTCCGTCACAGAAGCTTCAAAGCTTCCTCCGTGTTCAACGTCATGGCAATGCTCATGTCAACAGCTGAGCACGGAAATAGACCGGCGGTCAAAGTTTACGAGCGCCAGGGACGCAACAACAACAGCCGTCACCACAAACGCTTCCACCTCTGCCCAGGTGGGTCGCGTGATGGCCCGTTTGACTTTGACGTCGGACGCCACTCGGAAGGTTGTTTCAGACGATGTTCGTCTGCAGACCATTGGACTTCAACAAGCTTTGGCATGGAATTTGTTGCTTAAAACAGCTTCCAGTTTCCTGGGAAGACTTGGTGCCAAAGGACAGTGTCCTTGAATCAAGCACATCTTTACTTGGATGGGGGGGAGGGGGAGTATGGCTGACTATGGACAATATGCTCAGCGTCTATAAAACACAGTATTACTTTTTGACACCAATAAAGCATTCAAGTCTATAGGATCTTTCTTATCTTCATCATTTTACATTCTTTGTCTCCAGAAGGACACCTGATGACTCCGTGGGGCCTGGGCTTTGGGAACTAACCAAAAGGCATAAAAGGACATAAGTCAGCAAGTTTGTGGTTCACGAGGAACATCTCAGTCAGGGAACCAACCTGGGCTTTTCCACGTCATCAATGGTCTCGGGCAGCCTGGCGTTGAGGGTCTCAGGCAGAATCAGGGCCAAACCCAATGGCCCAAGCACCCAGGATCACCTGAGGAAGAAGAGTCCATGCGTCCTCCAGCAACAGTATGAGCGGCGCCACTGACATGCCAACACGAGATGTGAAGCTTGTGTAGCCCAAACTGTTTTGTCTGCCGACAGAATCACACGGCACCTCAGCATGGAACGGTACACTTTGTGTTGGCAAATGAACACGGATTTTGTTGAGGTCACACTTTACAATAAGGTACACAAAAATTCAGCAGTTACTGAGGAAATAATAAAATACCTGACCATGGTGGGGTAAAGTGACCACATTGGGGTAAAGTACCTGACCATGGTGGGGTAAAGTGACCACGTTGGGGTAAAGTACCTGACCATGGTGGGGTAAAGTGACCATGGTGGGGTAAAGTACCTGACCACAATGGGGTAAAGTACCTGACCATGGTGGGGTAAAGTACTTGACCATGGTGGGGTAAAGTGACCACGTTAGGGTAAAGTACCTGACCATGGTGGGGTAAAGTACCTGACCACGGTGGGGTAAAGTACCTGACCATGGTGGGGTAAAGTTCTGTGGTGTAGAGGTATATGGTAGTGAAGGATGCTTCAGACAGGCCTTTTCCCAAAATGGCCACGGCAGAACGCAAATGCCACAAACCTACGATAGACAGAAACTTCATCATAACTTCATCACGTCCTTTATGAAATATGGAAACGTAGACACCGCGTTCACCGATGACTGTTGAAGGACAACAGAAAGCAAAAGTTACCTTTTGGAACAAAGATGTTGATAACGATGCAGGTTCCTGTCAGTATGAGCATGCCAGCCAGGCACTTCCTGCGTCCAATCTTGTTGATCAAAACATTAATCAGCAGCTTGGCAGGAACTTCGATGGCAGCATAGATGAAGTGAGTGAGGTACTTGTTCAGGCCTAAGCCGACGATATTCAAGCTGATTCCGTAGTAAGTCACCGCCACGCCATACCTGCACATAAATGCACACATATCATTGGTTCGTGAGACAAAATAGGCAAATGCTAAGGGCACTGTGGCATATGCCCCAGTTAGCATGTTTTTCGGTTAATGTGAAAGATTTACACCAAAATGTTGTCCCCGTCTGTTAGTGTACAATATTATATACAATATTGTCAAGTTATTAAGTTATTAATAAACTGTGTGAGTGCAATTGTGCTCTTTGTGTATTTTTATCACAACGTCCGTGTTAGCAGCTTGCTAATATCTAAATCACATTTAAGCCATATCTAAGTCAAATCAGTCATATCTAAGTCATATCAAAGCCATATCAGTCATAAGTATCTACGTCATATCAGTTACAGTGGTGTGAAAAAGTGTTTGCCCCTTCCTGATTTTGTTATATTTGGCATAAGCCAGTGGTTGGATCCTAATGCAGAGAGAACAATAGGCAAGGTGTGGAGCAAAAAGTTTAATACAAAAACAGTCCTCCAAAGAAGTAGGAAATACATACAAAAATACTGTATAAACAGTTCAACTAAATTACATTGCGGAGCCACAGAAAAAAAGAAACAAAAAAAAACGTTGGAAAAACTAAGCATGGACGCTAAGCTAATACTGTGGCTCAATACACAATGTTGCTGGAAAAAGCCAAGCAGGGAAAAAATACCCACAGTCGCAAGATGTACAAATGACCAGAAAGATACTACACACGTGGAGGTTGAGTCCAAGGAACAATCTGGCATTGAGTGAGTCATTGAGTGAGAAGGCCTGACGACTAATTGCTCACAGGTGTGCACCGGTGGCTCCGCCTCTGCGGGACCAGCAGTGCACTGCAACACACAGCAGACAGGCAGCAGCAGAGCAACAAAGCACAACATGACAGTACACCCTGCCCATCCCCCCCATAAGACGCCCCCTTTGCTGCATACCTGGCTTGTTCTGATGGAGGGAGTGGAAGTCTATTATGAGGGTCGAGGATGCAGGAGTGAGACACCTAGGAATGCTCCTCTGCTCCGTACCCCTCCCAGTCGACCAGGCACTGCACCCCCCTCCATGTCCTTCTGGAGTCCAAAATGGCCCTCACCGTATAAGCTGGATAGCCACCAATCATACGCAGCAGAGGCGGGGGCTCAGCAGGCGGGCACAGGCACACAGACACGTGGAACACCTAGTGCACCTTGAGTGATGGTGGCAGCTCGAGCTTTATCGAAGAGGTGCTGATGAGAAAGTTGATTAAGTACGGTCCCACAAACCTTGGCGCCAACTTCTTACAGGTCCAATGTCATGTCTCGTGAGGAAAGCCAAACCTCCTGACCGGGTTGGTAGGCTGGTGCAGGTACCCTGTGCTTGTCCGGCAGTTGGTAATGACATGCAGCAGACCGAGAGAGTGCGGACCAGGTCTCCCGCTATACCTGATGGGCCCGCCGGAGGTGAAGGTGGACCAACGGCACGGATACATCAGCTTCCTGAGATGGAAACAGCAGAGGTTGGTATCCAAAGGCTGATTTAAAAGGTGACATACCTGTAGCCGAGCAGATGAGAAAGTTGTGGGCGTCCTCCAACCACGGCAGGTGGGAGGTCCATGAAGAACGGTGTCGGTGGCAGATGCAATGAAGAGCCGCCTCCAGGTCCTGATTGGCCCGCTCTGTTTGACCGTTGATTACCACCCCGGTAACCAGAGGATAGGCTGGCCAACGCTCCCAATGCCCTGCAGAAGGCCCTCCATTCCCGGAAAGCAAACTGGGGGCCCCTGTCAGAAACCAAGTACATAGGAATACCATGTGTCAGGGGAACTTGCCCCCAACCACCAAGGAACTAACAAAATGACACAGAAAACAAGACTTGAGAGAGCGTCCGTGCCACACTGCAACACTCTCTAGTGGGACACTCTCTTCGCGCTTCTTTTATTGTCATAGGTAGGTGGTACCACAGGAATGGATGTAGTGTGTTCAGTTACGTTATCAGTCACGATCAGTTCAAGAAGTGGACTGACAGAGAAAACAGCTGACTTTACACGCTGGTGGAATGTGCCCGATGACCTTTATATGGCCCATTTCTTCCCCAAGCCCATGCACGGGGGTCAACCATGGTCTTATCTCACACCCAAGGTGCAAGGGGGGAAGCACTTAGGTCCACTCAACTGCTTTTTCTCAGTCCACTTCACAACACCATTGAACAAACAAAAGTCACAGTTAATGTTTGATCAACTTCAGATAACAACATAATGAGCATATACATACATTGGTAAGAAAATCCTTAACACCATGCAAAGGGAAGACATGTCTCACTAATAGCCGGGCTGTCTCCAGGGACAATGGCAGTTTTAGCAGGGCAATGAAGTGTGCCATCTTGGAGAACCGATTGACCACATTGAGGATAACCGTGTAGCCACAAGAAGGAGGGAGGCCAGTAATGAAGTCCAGTGCGATATGAGACCAAGGGCGGGAAGGGATGGGCAGCGTTTGTAGGGAACCGGCAGGCGGGCGATGAGATAGCTTGTTCCTTGTACCCGGATGACAGGCCATCTTGGAAGAGTGTCCCTATTGTAGCACCTCAGACCTCAACTCCATCAGCACAAACAGCTTGCCTGAGGGACATCCCTCAGGTAACTCCACACCATCAGCCCTTTCTGACACCCTTCTCTCCACCTCCCACTGGAGCGCCCCCAGCACCCAGGCTACAGGTACAATCGTCTCTGGGAAATTGTCCACTTTAGCAGGACCAAAAATTCTAGACAATGAGTAGGGCTTGATGCTCCATGAGCCGGGTCTGTATTTGATGGAGAAATTGATGTGGGTCAAGAACAGGGACCAACATGCCTGGCGGCAGTTGAGTCTTTGAGCAGTCCTGATGTATACAAGGTTCTTATGATCAGTTACCACCAGAAATGGATGGGCCGCACCTTCCAGCCAATGCCTCCACTACCACAACGCAAGAACAATGGCAATTAGCTCCCTATTTCCCACATCATAGTTACCCTCTGCGGTGGTGAGGTGAAGCAAAAAGAATGCAAATGGGTGGAGCCTCTGGTCTACCGGCGAACGCTGGGGCAGGACCGCTCCCACTACTGTATCCGACGTGTCTACCTCTACAAAAAAGTCCGGGAGGCATCTGGACGAGATGCCCGAGCCACCTCAACTGGCTCCTCTCGATGTGAAGGAGCAGCGGCTGTATGCTGGGCCCCTCCCAGTATGACTGAGCTCCTCACCATATCCCTTGTGAGTCCAGCCACCCTATGGAGGAAACTCCTTTCAGCTCCTTGTGCTTGCAATCTCGTTCTTTCGGTCACAAACCAAAGCTCATGACAATAGGTGAGGGTGGGAACATAGATGGACCGGTAAATTGAGAGCTTTATCTTCCAGCTCAGCTCTCTCTTCACCACGACAGTTGGGTACAGCGACCGCATTACTGCAGATGCTGCGCCGATCCGCCTGTTGACCTCACGCTCTAACCTTCCCTCACTCGTGAACAAGATACTTGAACTCCACCACCTGGGGCAGGACCTCATTCAATCCACCCTTTTCCGACTGAGAACCATGGCCTCAGATTTGGAGGTCCTCAGTCTCATCCCAGAAGGTTCACACTCAGGTGCAAACCGCCCCAGTAAACGCTGAAGGTCACAGCCTGATGAGGCCATCAGGACCACATCGGCTGCAAATAGCAGAGATGAGATCCTAAGGCACCTGAACTGGACTCCCTCGATGCCTTGGCTGCACCAAGAAATTCTGTCCATAAAAATTATGAACAGAATCGGTGTCAAAGGGCAGCCGTGTCGGAGGCCAATGTTCACCTGAAACAGGCTCGACTTACTGCTGGCTTACTGCTCCTGCTCCGGTTGCAGGAACGAATGGCACATAGTAGCGCACCACCAATCCCGTACTCCTAGAGCACCCCTCACAGGACACCGCAAGGGACACAGTCCAATGCCTTTTCCAAGTCTACAAAGCACATGTAGACTGGTTGGGCAAACTCCCAAGTATCCTCCAGAACCCTTGCAAGGGTGTAGAGCTGGTCCAGTGTTCCGCGACTGGGACAAAAATCACATTGCACCTCCTGTAGCCGAGGTTCGACTAACCTACCCTTCTCTCCAGCACCCTGGAATAGACTTTCTCAGGGAGGCTCAGGCCGAATAAACCGTGTGTAAAAATTCTGCGAGTGCTTCCGTGATGTAAGAGAAGGCCCCTCGACCACCGCCTGGATATTGCTAGGATCGGCTTTAAGTTTGCCCTTCTCCACGATGTACCCCAGGAACGAGACGGACGACAAATGAAATTCACACTTTTCTGCATTAACGTAGAGGTGATTCCCCAGCAGCCACTGGAGTACAAGGCGTCAAGACTGGAGTACCTGTTCCTGTTCCTGGTCTCTGGAAAAAATAAGGATGTCGTAAAGATTAACAAAACAAAATTGGTTTATCATGGCGGTATACGGCAGAAGTGGCTCAACAAACCCAGTCTTTGTGCTCAATGTGCTGTAATTTCTTGTTAGAGTACCTTTTGGTTAGAGGCGGTTCATGATGCTAACTAAGCAAGCTTCCACTGTATATATAAAAGTACTTCTATTTGTCACAAGGGGTGGAGCCACTGGTCTTTATCATTAACCGCTGCTGCACCTTTGGGCTCATTGTGTGAATGCTTACTTATAAAATTCTACACATGTGCTCTCCTCTCGTTCATCTATTATGAAAATCTAGTTGTTAGCTATTACCAAACACACCGTGTTCAACGGCTGACTTATTCATTTCCGTGATGGATGACATGAAGTTGTATAACATCCCCATCAGCAGTGTAGTGCATCAATGGTGACTTTCCCCCCAATTCGTCCCGTGAGCCGAGTTGTGGCCGGTTTTCGTAATACATTTGATGCCTTGGCTGCGCCAAGAAATTCTGTCCATAAAAATTATGAACAGAATCGGTGTCAAAGGGCAGCCGTGGCGGAGGCCAATGTTCACCTGAAACAGGCTCGACTTACTGCTGGCAATGCGAACCAGGCTCCTGCTCCGGTTGCAGGAACGAATGGCACATAGTAGCGCACCACCAATCCCGTTCAATACAGTAATACATTTGCATCACAAAGCTGTTGCAACTTTTTGACAACTTCATGTAAAAAATCCGAACTATCCCTTTAACGTATGCATTTCATATCACACATTTGCACAGCATACATGCAATACTTGGATTCAGGAAGAGGGTTAGCAGTAGCACTGAGACACAAGATAGTAGTAGTAGTGATAGCAGTAGTACACTGTTTATTAGCATCCCTGTGTATCTCTTGTCATGACACGTGTTTTTCTAAAAATCCATGTAATGCTTGATTCTTTCCATGCACTGCACAGCCAAACATTGACGAAGCAACGGTGCTGCCTTCAGTGATGGTGTTTTATTGGTCATGGCGTGCCACCACATAGCAATAAAAAAACACCAAGTAACAGTTTTTACTGCTTTCTGAAACTTCCAGTAACTCCGCCATGACAGCAACACAGCACGCAGACAGTTTAGCTAGCTGGCAGGTTGAGCTCGCTGCCTGGCCGAGTGGCCCCAAACAGCAGAGAAAGCACAGAGAGAGACGACAAGAGCAAAGTCAGTCACACACAAAAATACTTCACTTTACACTTTAACTCGTACAGTGATACCTCGCCACTTCTATCACGCTGTTTTCAAAATATTCATTAATATGCTGTTGGACTTAAGCCAGCGATACAGGAGCTTGTCAGGCTAGGTTGATAGCCTTTGAATCAGAGAGGAATCATCAACTCAGCATTAATACCTCAAGACTGAACACAGCTGTAAATAGTCGGTACTTACCATGCTCTCTCCGGTCTTCTCTTTTTAAAAAGCTACTTGCGTAGTCATTACAATGATATAATGACATTCCAGTAGCGCTTTTCGTTGTCCGCCAAATTGACCAGTTACTTGCTTTGCATGTCATAAGTCTGTCAAATAGCAATTCAATTAGCCGTCAGTCCAGGGTGTACCACGCCTTTCCCCCGAAGTCACCAGGGATAGGCACCAGCACACCCCCGTGACCCGAGTGAGGACAAGCGGCATAGAAAATGGATGGATTGGTGTCTATATATGTACATATACCTGTATGTTACATATTAGATATTACAATACCTCATCTTCCTCATCAGCAGTGACACTTTCTCTCCTTTAGATGGCGACAAAGTCTGCTATGAACGCCAGCAAGACCAGCCTGAAGCTTTTACTTTTACAAATTGAACAAGTAAACCGGTTCTGAAATGATTTGGGAGAATGAGAATATTAGTATGTTTGTTTTTAACCGCAATACATCACTAAAACCTTTTCCTATTTTCTTCTTAACTGTCTCCATGTTAGATAAAAGTACTAATAACTAGAAAGATGACATAAGTATATTCTCTTTTAATTTAGCAAAATGCTAATGACTATTTCATGAATAATACTACTGCAACAACAAAGTCATCGGTTGGCTAAAACTAACCTGTCTGTACTTTGCAGTACTTTTAATCAGCCAAGTGAGGAAAAAGAAAAAGAATTTGTCCTTGAATGACCTCGAGCAAGATGGCGGCCAGATGTCAGCGTACTTCATGGGGGCTCAGGTCTCAGTCGACTGCCCCGCAGTCTGTGTGGATTCTGTTCGAGGTTTCTTCCCTAGAGGGAGTTTTTCCTTACCTCCGTCACCAAGCGCTTGCTCCTGTGGGGTTCAATTGGTTCTTCTAGACCTGCTCTACCTCTAGTGGTTGTAGACCTGTTCCATCTTTACAGTATATGAGGATCACGCTTGTAGACCTGCTCCATCATTAAAGCACATGAGGATCATGGGTGTAGACCTGCTCCATCATTAAAGCACATGAGGGTCGTGGTCGTAGACCTGCTCCATCATTAAAGCACATGAGGATCATGGGTGTAGACCTGCTCCATCATTAAAGCACATGAGGATCATGGGTGTAGACCTGCTCCATCATTAAAGCACATGAGGGTCGTGGTCGTAGACCTGCTCCATCATTAAAGCACATGAGGGTCGTGGTCGTAGACCTGCTCTGTCATTAAAGCACATGAGGGTCGTGGTCGTAGACCTGCTGCATGTGTAATGTTTCTTCAGATAACATGTGTTGTGAATTGGCACCATATGAATAAAATTGACGTGACTTCTTTTTTGGCTTTTACTTTGTCTTTCTTTGAAAAGAAGGAACCAGCAAAGGGACACACTTTGTCACGAACATGGTCCACAGGCAGGATGCGGTCTTTACGTGTCCTCGGGTCATATCTGAGACCCCGAGGCACAAAGCTGTGTACCATGAGTCAAGTGCTGACAAAGACGTCGTCTGCTTTGTCCGTGTGCAGGACGTGACAAGAAAGGCCGTGTTAGGCCCAAAGAATTGTGTTGGGAGCGATTGTTGGGTCTGAAAGCACAAAGACAAAGACACTTACGCAAGTTCTTACTCAATCGTCCCACTTCGGACACAAAAACTCCTAAATATGGACGGAAAAGGACTTCCTCTTCACAGCGCAAAACTTTCCTGATGATACTTGGACAGGAAGTGAGGACAAACATTTCTCGTCTCTTACATAACACATGGACATCTTTGACCTTCCTTTTGATTGGACCTTTATTCCTACACGAAACATCCAACATTTCTCCAATCTCTTCATTCCCTCTCAGCATCCTGACCTTCAGAGGACCTCTTCACCTTCGTTCTGACCTTTAGAGCACTTCCTGTGTGGAACAACACGTGTTTTTCACCCCACGCCATCGCAAACATCTGCTTTCTCGTGAGAATCTTCCTTCCTCTGCGTGTGTGTGTGTGTGTGTTGTCCCAGTTGGAGTATCTTTGGATCGGAACAGAACATAAACACAGCGGGTTAATGTGTTGGACAAATGTTCTAAAAGGAGCTCCCAAAGGACGGACGTGATGGAGACGCGTCCTCATTTAGTCATCAGATGTCCTACAAATCAAATATACATGTACTGTATAATATATCATCAAATAACACACAGTATCATCATGAAGAAGGCAGTGAAGGAGGCTAAGATCAATATGCTTTAATAAGAAGATATCAGTGCAGAAAAACAAACTTCTTACATAGTAGTAACAAAGCTAATATATATTATATATATATATATATTATATATCATAGCAATTTATAGCATATACAAAAGCACAATCAGCAAAGGCAACTAAATACGTGCAAATAATACGCTCAGAGTGAAAAACTACAAACCCTGTTTGGATACAACGAGACAAAATGCTGATATCGTCTTCGGAAGCGGGAGGGAAGTCATTCTTTTGTCGCTTTGGGCAGAGTTTGTCCCAAGGTCAACGCTATGTTCGGCTAAGTGACCTTGACAACGTTAGCATCGGCAACGAGCATTCACGTCCGCACGAGGTACAAAACGACACGCTGCGTTGAAAATGCGGTGCGACCTCGGTTTTCGGCCAAAAATATGTCTCGGTGTTCATACGGCCAAACTTAGCGCCTACTAGTCTGCTAACAAACTCGTCTGCTAACAACGTAATCTGCGGAATGGAGTGTCCAAAGCAAGCATCCATGCGTCGGTGACTGAATGGATGATGCTTGTTTTAGAGCTGGGACGCTACAGACAAATTCCAGCCAGGGAATCCACATGTAATAAAACTAGAATTATTCTCTATAAAATGTTGCTTTTCATATTTTTTGGCATCTGGAGTGGATGAATTGGATTTACATTATTTCTTACGGGAAAAAATAAATCGTTTTTTGTATGATGAGGAAGGAATTTATGGAAAAGCAAGGTAGCGCTGTAATTGATGTCCTTTTTCGGCTATGAAATTTTCGCTTGGACGAGGTGTCGTGTTTACTGCTACCTGCATTTCTCCCACGTACGTGTGCACACTTAGTCGTCAAGGCTTCCTAGCGGACACATCATCAAATCCATTCTTCATTGTGGCTGCATTCCATCACTTCTTACAGTACAGTAATCCCTCCTTTGTGGCGCTCCATTGTTTCCACACCCAACCGTCATAAGTCCCTTTCCAAAAAGTAGCATTCCTTATTTAGAAAAGGAATATTTTGGTAGTTAGAGCACGGAAAACCTGTTTACCACCTTCTAAATACGCTTTTAAACATGATTAGAACCCTCCAGACATGAAATAACACCCCTATAGTATCACCTTTACACTCCTATTACCCACTACAGCGGACATAATAAAAGAAAATAAGACATTTAAGACGTGTGTTGTTGTAAATGTGATCCGGTGTTGAACAGGAAGCGACGTTGAGGGTTTGAAGTTGAATTTTGAGTAGCGGCTTTAGCTCGTGTTAGGGATTATTGTATTCAAAGCTGCAATAAAATCCTGTTGTTCTGGCGATCAAGTCTGGTGCTTGTGTGTCATAGCCAACATTACAATAACATTACTGCCACCTAGTGACCAGTGCACAACCTCTTTCAATGCGTCTTCTGAATGCCTTATATTTGCTTAACTATGATGCATGATCTAATAATGAATATATTTTTGACAAACGGTGATAGAGTGAAGCTGTGAAAGTGGGGAGGGATTACTCTAGAAGAGGGAAAGCAGCCTCACGGGCCACATGATGTACCAACATGCCCCCCCTCCACTTCCATACCGTTAAACGGCACCAGGGTGTTCCAGTGGGGTCAAGGTGGGTTGTATTGTGTACTCCAGTGGAGCTAGGGCTGGTTCTGGCTCTGATCTGGTTCGGGTTCTAGCTGTCTACATCATGTGTCCTAGGTAGGACTTCATGGGCTCTAGAGGTGTCAGAATGCGTTCCAAACCAAGGGTTCTAAAGGTGAGACGAGCGCTTCCCTTTGGGAAAATATCAGCATGATGTGAAGCAAAGCACTTACAAAGAGTATACAGTGTTTACGTGAACAACTACCTCCTTTATTACCACTACGCAAAATGCTACATCATATCTGGCAACGTCTTTAAAGCACGAACATCAACAAGAGTCCTGGCCAGCCAAATGCAGGGGAGGGAGGGCAAAAAAGATGGCGGACGGCGAGTGATCATGCACCAGGACACAGCCACGCTACAAACATCCCGTCTTTAAACACGTAACGTGCACAACCTGCAAGTGCTCATCGAGTGAGGCCAAAGACAGAATATCATATTTTTCATCTAAATATTTATACATATATATGTAACAGTGGCCCGTGTGGGTCCCCAACAAATGAGGGTGAAGTCGAGTAGCGCTAGCCAATCAGCTAAAAGCCTCAGATATCGACTCGTTGTTCAGTGCAGCTCTTAAGGTGTCAGGGAGTGAGGTTTACCGAACATATTATCACACCGCTGCACCAGCTGGCATCTGTTACACATATATGAATATACTGTATATAGAATATGTTTCATATAGTTGCATTTTATATATACTGTATATATGTATATGACTGTAGGCTGGGTGTGGGGTGGGGGGGTCTGTACGTTACCCTAAAGAAGAAAAGAGTAGACATAAAAGCCGTGACATCTCATCTAAAGTGTCCTCGATGTTGATTCTTCTGACAAACAACCCTCCATCGGCACTGGCTGGCTTGGGAGCTTTCCTAAGTCTCAGTGATTGCCACAAATCCTACACTTGATCACTGCTGACACGAGAGTGGAACACTTGGAACACGGTGGATTATTTATTACCGCTTCAGCAAAAATGTAAGCATTAGTCATGCGACAAAGGAGCACTAGGACCACAAAATTGAAATCATTATTTCCACATTAAAATTGTACTTGCACAGGAATAAGGATGGAATATGACCATTATGATTATGATAAACAACTTACAAGAAAAAATAAGTAATAATAATATAGTCATAGCGTTATGACAATATGCTTGTAAATTTGGCAAGAAAACTTCATCATTTTAACACAATAAAGTTTATATTTAGTCAGACATTTACAAGACTAAATTCATAATATTACAAAAACCAAGTCATGGTATAATAGCTGGCATTGGAAGAAATGTTTTTGAGTTAGAAAGATTTATTTTCATACTATTACACTGTGTTCCGTGGAATAATATGATTATTTTTTCTTCTTAATGTGTTTCTATGACTTCATTGTGAGAACATTATTAGCATTTATATGAATGTGGCCCTAACAGTCCTTTGCATGATGCTGCCAGTAGGTGCTAACAGCTATCAATCACATGGACGCACACACACACACACACACACACACACACACACACACACACACACACACACCTATTGCAGTGCATGTGTGTGTGTGTGTGTGCAGCATGACAACTTGAGTGAACTGTGGCACCAATTAAGCTTCACCGTGACGACAACAATTGCACAGAAAGGAGAAGAAAAAAAGCAGCTTGTACTGGTGCTAGTAGAAGACAATGAAGTGTTATTACAGCATGCATGTAGCATGTTAGTGTACATGCATGTAGCATGTTAGTGTACATGCATGTAGCGTGTTAGCGTACATGTATGTAGCGTGTTAGCGTACATGCATGTAGCGTGTTAGGGTACATGCATGTAGCATGTTAGAGGACATGCATGTAGTATGTTAGAGGACATGCATGTAGCGTGTTAGCGTACATGCATGTACAGTAGCGTGTTAGGGTACATGCATGTAGCTTGTTAGCATACATGCATGTAGTATGTTAGTACTGCACGATGTGTTCATGAGTGCGCACTAAATGACAACATGTTAGCTAACAGTGAAAAGCACTTGATGCTAACAAGAGCAGCTCCTCTGCTCGTCATCGGGGATAACTCGTTTTTTACGTGTCTCTACGAGTCTTGAAAACGGACTTGAGTGGTCTTCCGAGACAAGGACCCGACGAGTCCAAAACACTTGGCAAGCAGTCAAATATCGAAGCTATCTTTGGGAATCAGAAACACTTTTCCTACTTGGAATTTGACTTGAGACCCAAAAGCGTTAGCATTAGCCTCTTAGCTAAAGGAGTCAGCTGATGTAGAGTGGGCGGGGCTACGAATAGACTCCATATTGGAGGGTACGACGCGTGTGTTGTGTGAATCCCACAGTCTACATGTCAGATAGCATCATATGACACAGCTGAGGGATAAAGAGGAAGCAGCACCTTGTGGAGGTGGACAATGTCATAGCGGCTAAAGACGGCTAGTGAGGCTCTTTGAGTCCGAGATGGAGGCCTCTGAGTCTCGGCTTGTGGTGTTGAAGATCCAGGTGGCCGTAAAACAAAGTCTAGGTGATGGCAGCGTTAGGATGTGGACCTTCTAGGTGGCCTGGTCCAAGGCTCGCAGAAGATCGCAGCCCTGCAGGAGGTGCAGGTTGCCCTGCAGCGGCACGTTGACCTCGCAGTCGTAGCGGGTCAACTCCGGCAGACAGGAGGAC
This sequence comes from Dunckerocampus dactyliophorus, assembly GCF_027744805.1. Taxonomy (NCBI): domain Eukaryota; kingdom Metazoa; phylum Chordata; class Actinopteri; order Syngnathiformes; family Syngnathidae; genus Dunckerocampus; species Dunckerocampus dactyliophorus. Next base: position 25,984,113 of record NC_072832.1, on the reverse strand, counting down.
TCAAATGATGGACCCAGTAAGCGACTGGCGAGACCTGGAAAAGAGAAGCAGAAGTTTGTTGGAGTAAATGTCCACTGATACGGTCAAACCTTGGTTTTCACACACCTCGATTTTCAACAAAAAATATTGCTAAAAATATTCCTCGGTTTGCGTACGGCCAAACAGTGCGCCTAACAAACTAGTCCAAGGAATCGAGTGCCCAAACCAAGCATCCACGCGTTGGTGACTCAATGGATAGCTGCGACACTATAGACAGATTCCGCCCAAAACTATAATTATTCTGTCTAAAATGCCTTTTGGTGTCTGGAATGGATGAATTTGACTTCCATTATTTCCTATGGGAACAATGGATTTGGTTTTTGTCGGACCTTTTTGAACGGATTAATGCCAAAAAGTGAGGTTCCACATGATACGCTCAGCACGCTGGAGATGGGAAGGTCTGCCTTAATGGATTCAAACTCATTCATAAAAAGAAATAAGGACAACAGATCATCTCATCACAATTTCTACGGCTTTCTTCCCTGCTGGCCATTCAGCAGAACTTCACCCCTGAAGGTCCACACACAAAAAGACTTCAGCTTCACCTGCCATACTTCCTGGATACTGAGACTTCCTGTGTTGTTGCAGAGTTCCCAAACACTGAGTCCTGTTGTCTCCTCTCATCCCACAACCTGAAAAGACCAAAAGACAAAGTCCAGCTGAGACCTGAATGTGGACATCCTCTTGCCTCATAAGAGGTGAGCTCATACCAGACACGTTGCTCCTCATCTTCTTCCATATGCTTTCTGACGTCTTACATTCACCCTGAAGAACACAAGAACCATGAGCACTAAACACTGCACTGAGGTATAAGACAAGTCCAGGAAGTGAACAGGGAAGACAACATCTTTCTCCAAAGTGTTCTCAGAAAGTTGGAAGCATACGACGGTCCACAGTGCTGATGCCGAACTCACCGCCATCTGAGCGAAAGAGCGTTTAAAGGCGCTGTCCATTCGAGGAGGAGGACTCATGTCTCTGTAAGCTCGTCCAAAGTCCTCCATGGACCTGTGCACACACACATTGAAACGTGATCACTCCTGGACCCTTAGGAATTGTTGCAAAGTCCTTGAGTTCCTTCACCTCTCCTTCTGCAGGACCTGCTGCAGGTTCTGCTGGTAGGACGAACGCAGGTCTCCAGACAAAGAGTCCAAGTGGTGACTTTTGTTGGCGTGTTGGTGATACGTTAACAGAGGATCAGGGGGCCATTGCAGGTTCTGAATGCCCCCCATGGAAGACAGAGGGGTGCTGGCAGGCGCTTGGTACGGGGGATTCTGCATGTGCCCTATCATGTAGGACCGCACCCTTGGGTCCAGGGTCCCCCTGCCGGACCCACTCTCCTCCCCCGGAGCCCAGGAGGAGGTAGTGGCAGGCTGGGACCGATAGCGGCTTTGCTCCTGAGGGGGCGAGGAAAGCGGCTGGAAGAGGCTGGCGATGTTGCTGAAGCTCTGCTGGGGGATCTGCTGGGAGTGAGGGAGGCCACCGCCGCCACTCCCCATAGAGCCCCCCATGGACACGCCCACTTCCAGAGGCTCCGAGTCTGCAATGATGGGATTGAGCTGGAAGTCTTCACCGTCCATGGGGATGTAAGGAGCCAAGGTCTCCAGGTCAAAGTCACTCAAGTCCTTCTGAAAGAACACAACATGCTTTGATACCTCCACCAAGGAGTGTCTGTGGAGCATTACACAAAAATCTACTTGGCCCACAAGACTACGTGAAGGATCATCAAGGATGAACCGTTACGTTACCGTTACGTCAACAACATTCTTCTCTCTTCTTGGTGGAAGAGACGCATGCACACACACACACACACACACACACACACACACACACAAACACACCTCAGTGGTAACGGGACTGTTGCTCTCTGTGTCCAGAGCAAAGAGCCGCTCAGTTAGCTCCTCCTTCACGTCGCTGTCAGTGGTGCTGTAGTAGTCGCCTGGGCTGCTGGGCTGTGGTGAGACCAAAGAACCAAAGAAAACAATCAGGATTTGAGGAATGACCCATGTATGTCTGCCTCGGCACCACAGATGTCATCAAACAAGTATCCAGAACAGCAAAATGGACCATCAAACCCTGCCCCCTGCCCAACCCCTGCCGTTGGTACCATCCTCACCGTGGAGCAGCTGCTCAGGCTTGGACTTGTGCTACACGGCGGCGGGTTCTGCTGGGCCGTGAAAGTGGCCACCATGTTAACCATGTCCCCTGCAGCCGGAGGCGAGACAACCTTGTGGCTCTCACTGGTCCAGCACGGTGGGCCTGGCAGGGGCACGGCGGCAGTGGGCAGATGGCCGTATGTCGCCTGCTTTGCGGACTCCTCAAAATGAGGACCACCTGTCAGAGGGAATCACCAATTAGAGCCAAGTGACATACGTGAGTATATTTCATGACATGCTTTGCGCTCCACTCTTTATGCCCGTCTGGTAAAACTCTCCTCAAACTTTCCACTCATTTTTGAAATTTCCTGACAAAATACAGTAAAGTCAGACCGAAGTCCAGGCTGATGATGGTGTCTCCGGGCGTGGGTGCCAGCTGGGCGAGGTCCTCCGGCTCCTCTTTGAGTTTGGTGAAGTCTCCAGGCTCCCCGGCAACTCCTGCTGCTGCGGCGGTGAAAAAGCTGCTAGTGAGGCGGGGCTTGAACAGAGACTCGGTCTGCTCCAGGGAGAAGATGGTGGACTTCTCCTCGATGTCACTGCAGGACAAGAGGCCAGCTGCACTGAGCTGTCTTTGATGGACGCCCGGGGGCATGTTTAAAGACACGTGGCGTGCGTCTCTTACCTAAGGACGTAGTTTATGCAGACAATGCACTGAGGCTGAGAGTTCCGGTTGTTGTAGATGACGGTACCCTGCGTTTCTACCCACACGTAACCTCCGCTCTTTGCCAGCATGCGATACTGACCGCACACTGCCTGGCCTTTGGTGCACACTGCAAGCAGCAAAGACGCTTTAAGACATTTTAAGACGCTTGACTACTTGACACCAGCACAGTAGCTGTGTGGCTACAACTGCTGCTAATCGATAAGAAGGTTGGGGGTTTGAGTACTTTGAGGGCTTGTGTGTTTCCAAAAACTCGTATGTTACGGTCATGGAAGTCGTGAAGTCTTGTTTGGCTCTTTGTGTCAGTCCTGTGATTGACAGGTGGACAAAACTACTTCAGTGGCTGGATCCTCGCAACTGGACTGTTTATGTTGACTTAGCAGATGTTTTGCCTCTCAACCGAACAGTTCATGTTTAAAGACTAGGTAGGACAGCTCTAGTCTGAGGAGCAGGTCTAGCTAGTGTATCTGTAGTTTGAGGATCTAATTTAGCTCAGACTGGGTAGGACAGCCCTAGGTTTAACTTAGGCTGACTAGAGCTGTTCTATCTAGTAGCTCCTCTAAGACGACCTGAACACTGCTATCTGGTATGAGCTGGACTAGCTCCTCAGACTAGAGATGTCCCATCTAGTCAGAGTAGGGCTGTCCTACCTAGTCACAGAAGTTAGAACACTAGTCTGAGTGAGACTATCTAGTCAGACTAGGGATGACCTACCTAGTCTTTATGCTTTACGTCTTGCTAAGACTAGAGCTGTCCTATCTAGTCAGACTAGAGCTTCGTCTGAGCAGGCTTCAACAGTTCATGCTCAAAGACTTGATAGGACAGCCCTAGTTTGACTAGATAGGACAGCTCTAGTCTGAGCTAGACTAGCATCTCATACTAGCCAGATGAGAGCTGTCCTACCTAGTCTTTGAGCATTGATTGATGAAGCCTGCTTGAAAGAGGCAAAACGTCTTCTAAGACAAGCACAACAATCTCAAAGACTAACTCCTAAGACTAGAGCTGTCCTATCTAGTCAGACAAGAGCTGTTCTACCTAGTCTTTGAGCATGAACCGATGAAGTCTGCCTGAACGAGAGGTGAAATGTCTTCTAAGACAATCAGAACAGCCCAGCTGTGATTGAGTCAATGCCCTGAGAATACCTGCATAAAGGAAAACACTCCCAAGCATCAATGGTGAGGCCTGGATCGTTACCATAGCAACCTACGCAGACAGGTCAGGACAAAGTCCATCTGATCACCAACTTCAAGATCTGTTTTG